>NW_027124561.1:0-2248 GCF_001457755.1 Trypanosoma equiperdum
CGAATATTATAATAAGAGCAGTAATAATAGTAATGATGATGATAATAATAATAATAAAGGAGTAGTAGGAGCACAGGTTTGACCAATGGCCGCCAACAAGAAGCATAGGCGCTCTAATCAATGGAAAGACTGCAGTGGAAGTAAGTGAGTAATAGGAATGGCTAGTGGAAAAGAGAGGGAAAACAAGGACTATTATTTAGGGAAACGAAGGGAGAGAAAAAGATAAAGGGGGCTGAAAATAGAACGTTAGAATTTTAAAACAAAATCGTCACGATGGCCAACATAAGACCCGACGACCTGTTATAACCGTATGTATACAGCATACTCGAGAGGCTCAAGCTGTATTTTTGCTCAGCAGCAACATATAAGATGGACAAGAAAGATTTCGACTGTGAGAACACGTCGGACTAACGCAAAGTGTGAAATTGTATAGGCGATCATCGATCCACACATTTTACTCAAGTGGGATAGATAGTAGCACAGAAATGATAGTATAACAAGATGTAGATCTCGTTAAAAAGCCATGATGATTGGAGTATCATGGAGCTTCCCGATGGGTGTGGAAGGTATCATAGAAACTAGTAAACGTTTTACTATATTTGAATGAAAAAGTGAGACTATCTACTGAAATTTCCATTAAAATGTCTAAAGAGGAATTCTGTATACAAAGACTGTACCGTATGTGACTGAAGATATCTTCTAGAATAAAAAAATTTGATACATGCTGGAATGTAAGCTGTCATTCCTTAGTGTACACCATTAAGCAGTTGAATAATATCAATAAAATGTCATTACTTATATTTGTAAACACTTTTTACCATAATAGAAATATTAGTTGCTCCCACTGACGTCTTCCCTTAATGTTTTATGTGATTTTCTAACTCATAATAAGCTTGTCTTAGTATGACAAAAAAGTCCTATGAAGAATATAGAGAGCATTTACGCAATAATAGGCTGTTTATCCTTTATTGTTATGGTGATTAATATACTTGTTTCGCTATACAGCTTGTTTTGTGAGGATTATCCTATTTCAGTTGAAATCAATAAAAATGAGTACATGATGTTTGTTCCGCTGGATGTGAAGAGGATTTGGAAAACTGAAGATTATTTGGTCATAGCTGGCATACCTTCAATAGATAATGATGAGAGATTCAAAAGAAGAAACTTACAGAGGGAAATGTGTTGAAGTTATCCTGAAGTGGCGAGGAGGTCAAATCATTTTAGTGAGAAGTTGCTTATTGTTTATGCGCTTTCACCTCATACAAATAACTATTTCGACCTCAGAGAAATTGTTAAACAAGAGGCAGAGTTTAATCAGGATACTATTATTTTACCTGTATGTGATGTGAATCCAACCACAAATAAAAAAGTCGGAGAGTCAGGTAGTTGGGGATCGGAGGCGGAACTTACGATGAGTAGAAAAACATATTTGTGGTTTAAATTTGCAGTTGAAATATTCAAATCAAGTAATCCCTATATAATGAAAGCAGATAATGATATATTCATGAGAGTGCCATTGTGTCTAAAATATCTGGAGGTGCTTCCAAGAGAGAAATTGAATATGGGGAGAGCGGTTGGATATTATAAAGATTTTAATGATGAAATTACATGGAACACCATTGATTATGCTTCCACACTATCAAGGGATGTAGTTAGAGCAATTGTTGATTATAAAACTCTGAAAAGATTAGTGAGAGCGCCAATCAAATTCAGACACTTTGAAACATATATCGATTTCAGAGCGCTTAATGAGGATATTATAATTGAGGAAGTTATAAGAAATAAATTGAAATTTGAGGGTTTGCTGACTGTCGATATGCAAGAATCTCGTTATGTAATGCATGCATCAAAACATTTGTTTGAATATATGGAGAAACGAGAGGACATTATTGTTTTTTACTGCATCGAGCTCATGCATTATCGCTATCTTGCGTGGTCCCATAATTCAGCAACAAAGCAGTATCGTGTTCGGAATAAGTTCAGTATTGTGGACCGACCGCCGGGAAGTTTTCAGGTGCAGCACAAGGGAGAAGGTGGTTCAAGTATCTGGTTAAAAAAAATATGGTATGAGAAAGCAGCCAAATCAACCGAAAATTAGATGTCCGCCTGCTGTAACAGCGGCTGCAAATGAAGTTAAACCCCACAAATCCATGGCCAGAAAAGTCAAGGAAAGAAGACAAAGACAACTTTTGTTGAACCATCTGAAAGTGTTTCTTGTTAGCAGTTTGTTTTTAAAGTACAAGTGACA
>NW_027124561.1:2295-3595 GCF_001457755.1 Trypanosoma equiperdum
CATGTTTCTGTTGTCCTTAGCGACACTCGAAGCGTTTGCCGCACAAGACAACGCTAAAGAATACAGAGATATGTGCGCAATCCTCAAACTGCTAACGCAAAGGATTCCAGCTACTCAGTCAAAAGACAGCAGCGACAAAGCGGTGGCTTCCGTCACTGCAGCGTCCAAAATGGCAGCGATATACGGAAACATCGTCCGTCTTAATTTAACGGTGGCGCCCGACGACATACTAGCAGTGCTGAGTGATCAGGCGAAATACAAAGATGGAAAAACAGTAAAAGCAAATGCCGAAGTAAAAGATGTATTTACTGGCGTCGATGAAGGAACGATTGACGTGATGTTTTCCCAGGCACCCAAACTACGAGGACCTGGAGCAGACAAAGAATTCACACAAAAATATGGCGTACCTATCGACTTAGAAACAAGAGAGCACCTGCGACCGACAGTGGCGGCGCTAGCAAACAAGGCGGCAGAATTGCGGAGCAGGTTAGTCGCGCTCGGAGTACAAGACAATAAGCTAAGGACTCAAACACGAAAACTCATGCTAAAAGCGCTCTACGGGCAAGCTTACTTGACCAAGAACAGTGCGTCTATCACAGCCGACGGTGAGGCGCCAGCAATGACCGAAAACGAATTTTCCTGGACCGGCTCGGACACTCGGGACAACAACTGCAAAAAAAGCGACGGAGGACGCAGATAAAGCCGGTCACTGCCTCGCACAAGATATGGTTTGCTTATGCGTCAACGGGCACAGCAGCGGCAACCAGTACTGCACAGCGGAGCAAACGGCAGGCGACGACTATTCTGGAAGCACGGCAACAAAGGGAACGGCACTAGGCACCTTCAACAAACTAGCAACAGCTTGCAGCGCTGGCGAGGAAGGGCGTGCCCCAGAGCTGTCGGGAGCAACCCTTGCTCAGGCAGTGACGGCGCTGAAAGCAAATTTCGGCACGAACTGGGTAAGCCAAGCAGGGCTAGGCGACGCTAACGGCAATGGCGGCGAGAAATCCGGCATCCTATGAGTCTATAACGTAGCTGGGGCCACAGGCGTTGCTTGTTCGGCAATGGGTGCCTCGCCGTTAAGCACAGCAGGCGGCAAAGGCGTTTGCATAAACTACGGAAACCTGCTGAAAACCGCAACTGGCATACCCTGGATAAATACCGTGCTGGAAGCTGCAGAAAACCTCAAAAAAATTTATGAGGATAGCGTCGACCAGATGGGCATCGTCAAATCAGCGGAAGCCGTCGAAAGTCAGATAGAGAACCTACTTTTGATGAGAAATTTATTAACACAAGCCGG
>NW_027123154.1:0-2377 GCF_001457755.1 Trypanosoma equiperdum
ATTATTATTATTATTATTATTATTATTATTGTCACCCTAACTAAAATCCACAAAATAACCCAATTAAACAAAAGTAAAATGATTTTAAGATAGCACTCATTTTTACACTCTATCTTCATTGTACTTTGTGTCCATAGTTCAATAACAAGTACATTTTAAAGTTTTCAACAATTCTCAACGGTTCATTGAAAAGTGCTAGAATATAAGAAATTTAACGAAAGTTAAGGAAAAGAAATGAGTTCCACCACTAATGAGTTTAGGTAAGAAAACTGTGTTTACATATAGTTAAGTAATGACTTGATACTGTTGCGCTGTATCTGGTAAGGGGTGCAAGTTGAGTGTTAGTATCCTATCTTTTGTAACGCGTCTAGTTAGATATGTAGAGCTTGCTGAGCTGGTGCTACGATCACGAGCGGTATTATTTAAGCCTCCTCCATCAGCCCCTGTCTCTAGGGTGGAGGGAAGAGCTGTGGTGAAGCCGTCGAGCACCTCTGTAAACTCAAAGTGCAGCTGCAATATAAATATTGTGTGCAAGCGAGAACTTACATCGTTGCACTGGTGAGCTTTTGTCACACAGTTGCGCGCTGCCATTGCGTAGCAACGGTGGAAATCCGAGACAGAGTTGATACGTACTCCACCCCCTACTCGTGATGCACCGTCGTTCCCTTCTGCATCGGGACAACCGCCCCCATATCCCCCTCTACGCCCCGCAAAGAATGCGGTTTCGTTGAGTTTCTGACAAAAAACATCCAGCCCCGCAATATTCCCCACAATGGGTATACGGCGCTTCTTTGGATGGAGTAAGTCACGGAATTCATCCAGGTACAACTCTACACCACCAAACTTGTAAAGCCATAAACAATCGGAGCCAATTTATTATTGACAATAAAAGTGGAATCTTTGAAAGCGTTATTTTCCCATTTGCATTCTGGAACCTTGGTGCATTATTTTTGTAGCTTCCCCTTGCAGTTTCTTGTTGTTGTTTCCGTTCCCCCAGTTTGAGCTTGTGTCACAGTGGCACCTTTTGCTTTCGCTTTTTCCACATCAAATTTGCACTTTTTGCTTCTGTCCTTAGAGTCATCATAACTGCATTGTTTCTCATTGTTACACTTGTCTTTGTTGGCGTCTCCAATTGCGTTACAAAATTCCTCCTGTGCCTGGTTGGTAGCGACCGGTTGCTTGCAGCTTTCAGTGCTGGATTCAGTTTCCACTTTGGTTTTTAACTCTTGGATTGCTGCGAGTGTGCTTGTCTGTATTTCTCCAGGGTACTTCAGAGTCCTTAGTTTTGCTTGAGTCTTTGATGCTTTCACAAGCTCGGGGACCATAGTGTTTAGAATTTTTTCCTTTAGCTTTTGGGTCTGTTTCGCTCCTGCTGGCTCCACGCTGTTGATTAGCGCAGTGGCTATTTCATCTTCTGTTTGTTTGACTGCCGCCCCCTTTGGTTTCTTTATGATTGCAAGTAATGCTTCCTTGGGTTTGTCTTGTGCTAGAATGGCATTGTGTACTTCGTCTAGGCTATCGCCGCAGCTGTTATGTGTGTGTCTTGCTAGTTCTCCAATTTTGTTGTAAAATTTTTCCGCGGTTGTCGTGTCCGGCGCCGACCAAGTATTTCCTAGCGCGTTTAGTTGAGGTATTTGAGCTTTTCTGGTTGTTGTAGTGCTGTCCGGTGTTACTGTTATGAAATCTTGAGCTATGCCCACTGGCGTCTCCGTTCCGCCGTTGGCTTTCCATAGTTGAGCTGCAGCATCGTTCCCTCCCGCTAGAAAAATACAGGAGCTTGTTGAGCTCCTGCTATGCAAATCAGTTGCCGCTCTTAACGTTTTGAAGCCTTTTGTGTCTAGCGCTTCGGCGTCGACTGCTGCTTTTTCTTCGGTCTTTTCTAGAATATTTGCCGTACAGCCATATGCTGTTACAGTGGAGGCTGCTGTGGCTGTGCTGACCTCGTTTTGAACGATGCACTTGCTTGTGCTCAGATATTTTGAAGCCTGCCTTAGAATATCGATCTCCTCTGAAATGTGGCCACTTCTTTTGGCGCTATTTGTTGCGGCACTTGACGCTGTTGTTGCCAGGCCAACCAATGCGTTAGTTGTATTGTTTGCACACTCCGCAGCTAGTCCGCCAGCTGCTGCATAAAGCGCTGGGCTGTTGGCGGTTTTTGTGCTAGCAGCAGCCAGGTTTACTTTGACTGCTGCTTCATTTGCTGCCGATACCTGGTTTATTAGGCTTTTTATCTTGGGTAAAGCGACAACTTCGAAATCTGCTAAGGCTTTGGCTACTTTGCAAACCTTTTTGACGTGGTCTTCGTCAAAGGCGGGGCCACTTGGCGATACAGGCACTGCCAGAAGCTTTAGGGATAGTGCGAGCGCCAGGGTACTTG
>NW_027123154.1:2387-2854 GCF_001457755.1 Trypanosoma equiperdum
TCCGAATTTTGGTGCATCGCTATTCCGATAACTGTGCTTCGCTTTCGGTTCACCTTCCTATTGTGATACTTAGAGGTGTGGCTTGTTGAAGAAAAAAAATAAATCCGCAGTTGTGTTTATACGGTGACAGCTTCCTGGCTACTCGGCCTTTTTTTCTTTCGAGTTTTTAGATTCTGCTCTCGCCTGTCAATGTATGTGTTGCTTTGGTCCACCGCCACTTCGCACACCACATATCGTTTAAACGCTATAAACATAATCTGAAAGAGGTAGTAACTCAGGCCTTAATTTTTTTGAGAAAAATTATTTCAGTTGCCTTTAGTAGCAAAAAACATAACCAAGTTCTTGTCACATGTATGGATAGTGTCCTTTTGCCGCCAATCCTGGTCACTGTCATGATCATCTGCGGTTTCTTGTTTAAACCCGTTGGCCCTGCCGTTTCTTTATACGACTTTCAGCGACTTCAAGTC
>NW_027123253.1:0-708 GCF_001457755.1 Trypanosoma equiperdum
TTGCATTCAGGAGCCTTGGTGCATTCTGGTTCTAGTTTCCCTTTGCAGTTATCTGTTGTTGTTTTACTCCCTGCAGTTTGAGTGTGTGTTACAGGGACACCGGATGCTAATGCTTTGGTTTCATCAAATTTGCACTTTTTATTTTCGTCGGTTTCTGTTGAGTTACAACTGCAGTACGGTTTTTGGTTGCAATTGTCTTGTCCCTTTATACCGCTGCACGCGTCTTTGTTTATAGGTGCAGAGCAGTTTGATTTGCTGTCTGTGCTGTCCGTTTTGTCTGTGACAAGGGCTGTGGCTGTCTGCTGGAGGACTTTCTTTTCGAAGTCTGCCATTGTTGTGTGCTTTTTGGTTTGTTGTCTTAGGTGCTTCAGTTTCTCGTGCAGCTTAACTAGGTTATTCTTTGCAATCTTTAAGTCGCTTTCGCTTTCACCTGTTCCAAGCTCTGCTTTTGATGTGGTTATATCGCCTGTCGGTGGCTCGTCGTCGTTGAGCAGGGCTAGTAGTACTGTTGTCGCAGCATCGTTAGTTTGTGTGTTTGTGACCAGCTCTTGTCTGGCCTTGATTGCGGCGTTTATTGTTTGTGCTTGCTGGCGGGCGCCGCGCAATCCTGCCACGGAGCTGAGACCGCTGACGTCGTGAATTTTAGTAGGCCGTCCGCCCACGTCACCCCGGTGGCGACGCCGCCGGCAGTAGTTATATAGCCGCCGT
>NW_027123253.1:725-1753 GCF_001457755.1 Trypanosoma equiperdum
TTTGCCGTTGTTGTTGCTGTTAGCGACGCAGTAGTCTGTGCTGCGTGTCGGCTGCAGAAAAACCAGTAGGGGTGCATCTATTGTGCCGGCAGCCAATGCCGCCGTTGCGGCCGCCGTTACTGCTGCGTCGGAAATTTTCTGAGTTCGTGATGTTGCGTCTCTTAGTCTGGCGTGCACTAGCATGTAGACGATATCTGCTTGTGGCGGTAGCCTGCCGTTTATTGGCAACCGCAATGCTCGTATTTGGCTTATTAGGTCCACCAGACTTTGGCGCGTTTGGAGGTTGGTTTAAAGATTCTTGAAGGCGTAGGCGGTCACGGTCTTTAGGTTACCTGATAGTGTGCAAAGATTCTTGAAGCCGTCCTCTTTGAGGGCGTTTTTGTTGCCCTGCGCTGTGTGTTGCGCTCCTAGTGTCAGCAATAACACAACAACTACCGTTTTCGATAGCATCGGCCTTTTCGACTTCCTATCGTTCTAAAAATTTGAGTGCTGCGGTTGCTTTGCGAATTGAGGGGAGGAATAAAGGGGGAATAATAGGTTTCTATTTATGATTCCTTGTTACTTAGTTGAAAATGCATTGAGTTTACTACAACAATTTCTACTTCGTAATTTCACTCCAGCTCAATATATATTATTTTCCTCTAAAAGCAATTAGAATTTATGGTATTCACTGCAGTTTTCCAGTTTCTAAAATTGTTCTTTGCTTTGAATCAGGATGAACAGATAACACTGTTGGTTCTCGCGGACACGCTCGTTTTTCATAATCTACTCTGCATTCTTTTCGAATTAATTTCTTTACAACTTATGCCTGGGTAGTTTAGAAACTGAAAGCGCTCTTTGTTCTGTTTTCTCTCATAAGATTCGAGTCGCTAATCTTGTTTCCGCGCTTACTCTTACATGATTTACGCTTTCTCTAAAGGCTTTTATGGTTTTGATCTTACACAAATAGAGAACTGGCGTTTTGTCATTGTCGACTCTTCGTTCCTCGTAAACATATTTTGGCGTTTGCCATATTTCATTGTTTATTT
>NW_027123253.1:1763-2049 GCF_001457755.1 Trypanosoma equiperdum
AACAGCCATCTGCCGTTTCTACACTTGAAAGTGCATATAATACGACCACTTTGCCTCATTTCATTGTATAATAATATTACTGTCCGTTCCTGACCATTATTACTCTCACCTACTCAAGTTGAAGCATTGCCATTGTTTAAGTACTTATATTTTTATTTATATACAGTTCCCACAACTAACTTTATAACATTTGTAAAGACTCACATACAACACTCTCCTATCAACATTATCATTATCATCATTATTACTGCTCGTATTATAATATTCGTATATATACACACTCACA
>NW_027123423.1:0-920 GCF_001457755.1 Trypanosoma equiperdum
ATTATTATTATTATTATTATTATTATAGAGTAGTGTTGTAAATAGCCATAAATTATCTTTGTAGAAGTAGCTTCAAATGATAAATGTTCGAATAAAATACATGGACTTAAATTATGTGATTGTACAGTGGAATCAAGTGAGTGTAACAGTGAATCGTAGAGCGCAAGGAATACTTTTCAAATGATAAGAAAAAGAAAAAGAAAGGGGAAACTAGATGGAATATGTGCAGTTTTAAAACACAAACATGACAATGGGAATCATGAAACACAAGGAGATAATGGAATGAACAATCATGAAGAGAAAAAGTGCTGCGTAGAACCTAAGTGAAGTAGCTGCATCATCTTAAGCAACGTAATACAGCAGCAAATGGCACATCAGAATAAAAAATGAGCTCTTGTCTTTCGCTTAAAAATATATATGTACTGCAGTGATGATCCCATAAACGACACTAGTAGTAGTTCGTAAAGTCACGTTAATTTGCATCTCATGACATAGAAGATGGTTAAGTTATTTAGCAGAGAAATCTAGTAAAACTTTTAGTATGTATAAACCATGAAAAGAAGGTAGTAACTTTAATTACCGTAAAAATACACAGAGAGAAATGGGAATATTGCAAGTAACAGCGGGATGAACGGAGTTTACGCCACTAGGTATGACTAAAGCAAAATTCTAAAATGAAAATCACTGATCCGTGCCAAAGGGAAAGCTTCAAACGCTACAGTTACAACAATGAACTGTTATAACATAAGAATATTAAAGCATTATATATATGAAGGCAATTTCTCCAATAAACAGCTTTATGCCGTAACTAACTCCTTTTCGTACAGTTTCTAAGTTTTTCTTATACCTCTCTCAGATTTAAAAGGTATAGTAGCTAATGAAGTTTGTTATATTTAAAACTTTACTATTACAATTTTTAC
>NW_027123423.1:930-1863 GCF_001457755.1 Trypanosoma equiperdum
CCCAGAGGGTTTGTGGTTGCAGTTCAAAGTCATTCCAACTAAAGGATGGTGTAGACTCATTTTGAGTGAAAAGCTGAGCAATATTGAAATTATTACAATTGCAACGGAAGGTTTGTATATCCATGTTAAGAGGCTTAGATGGGTTATGGGATTTTTGGAAAAACAGAATGCAAGTGATGAGGATATTGTAATTCATTCAGATTGGCCTGATGAGGTTGTTAGTGATGGAAATAAGTATCAGAATGCAGTGGAATATTTTATACAAAATAGAATTCAAAAGATTGAGAGGTTTAGTGAGGATGATATAGTCAAAGAGCATATGCAGAGATGTTATTAGTTCTTTAATGTTGAGTAGAGAGGAGAAGAAGAAGATAAGAAACTACCTCATTTACTCAAATCACCTCCTAGTGGAAAACCTTATCTTAGTGGTTGTGGTGGTTTAGTAGCCAGAGTTTGGGCATTTAAGAAATCTGAATATGCATTTGAAAAGTTGCTGGAAGGAAGTGAGGAGTGGTGGTCAGAGCAGAGTATTTACAAACTGTTATTAATTTGGAGTGCTAATCAGGAAGAAGCTGTTGGACAGAGATTTGTTTTGAGAAGAGGAATGTTTGGATTGGATTATAAGGAGAGATTTTTACTATTCCAAATAGTGGTTAAGTTTAGAGAAGACCCATTCATTCATTTTCCAGGTCAGCCAATTGCATGGCAAGATAAAGTGATATTGGTTGTTAAAAACTCTTACTCGGTATAAAAAGCTACTAATCTGGTAATTTAGTACGAAGGATTTGGAGGAATTCGAACTAATGCGATAAATGTGGGAATAATTTTTTTATTATGGCAATATTTGTAACAAAACTCTTAATCTGGGAAATTTGTTTAAAGCTAAAAAACTGTAAAATTGTTTTCAATAATGTCTTAATAACTGCGCCAAAA
>NW_027123423.1:1873-3708 GCF_001457755.1 Trypanosoma equiperdum
ACTTTCGGCTTATTCAAGCACACAGGCATAGAAAGGATACGAGAAACCAAGAATTAGGGGTTAAATGAGGCAGAGGTTTCTACAAGTGGCGGCATCGAGATGACCCTAAGCAAAGATATAGGAGACAAGCACACTTAAGACTATGTCAAATCAGAAACTTCGTAATTCCGCATGCAGGCAAAAGTAAGGAACAATGGCGCGAAGCGGCGAACAAGGACTTCGACTAGCTCAGGGCTAACCAATGTGCAACCAGGTAAAACTTTTATGAAAACAAGTAGATGCAGTAAAGTAATGCAGATGCGTGGAAGTGGCAGCCTAATCCATTAGCCCCCTAAAGGACGCTGCAAAAGCGCAGTTTTTTTCTCTCATGAAAAACCCACAGCAGCGAAAAGCTTTCACTCATTTATCAAGGAGGAACTGCGTTTTGTAGCCCATTTTCTAGTTTTATATTTCTTTCAAAGAATAGGGTAATTAACACAAGCGATGCTTCCAACAATCACTCTCACTCTGATTGCGGTGACACTGGCGGACGCCGACCCAAAAGCCCTTCACTCGCCAACGATAGCAATCACTGAGCCTTGCGGCACTGCCGACTACCTAAACAATATAAAGTCCGTGTTGAAATCAAAGCTTTCAGCCGGGCAGTTGGCACTGAAAGCAATGCGCAAAGCGGCGGCACAGCTTCGCATGGCGGCAGCAGCATCGACAGGATCGGCAGCGAGAAAATACGCCATACTGTGCGCAGCACTAGACGTTTACGCAGAACAAAAACAGATAACTTACGACAGCGCTTTGTCAGCTGCAGGGGAGGGCATGGCCGCAGCATCAGCACTAAGTTTCTCTCAGGACATTATCCAGGACCTAAAAGAGACAAAAACTACAGAGATCCCGCCGACGGCAACCACAGCAACCTGGCTAACCAGCGGCTACAAGGCAATATTACCAAAGCTTGAGGTCACAGCGGGGGGCGGCTGTTTCGCGGGGGCCACAAGGAAAGCAAACGCTGCAGGGGAATCAAGAAGCATAGGAGACGAGCTGCAGATAAAATTATTTCACTTAGAAGCAGAGGCGCCAGCAGCGGCGAACACAGGGAGCAACGTCTTCTGCGAAACAGCAAGCACCGGGACAGCACTACAGACATGCACAGCGTACTCAAACGCAGGCAACCTACAATACCGCGGAGGCAAAGTACTTAAACCAAAGGGTGTAACATACAAGCGAACGATCTCAACAAACGCCGACTACGCACCGGTGCAAAACACACCCTCCAACATGTCACCACCAACCAAACGTGTAAAAGAATTGCTAGCGCAAATAAAAAAAGCTGAATCCGAAGTCGAAAACTTAGACATATCTTTTTCAACCGAAAACACACATTTTTTAACGAAGACGGCCACATTAACCGAGATAGCCACGGCAATATTTGTACCAGACAGCAAGCCCGTGGAAGAAAGCAAACATACTCAAACTTTACAACCAATAATAACAGCCAACTACGGCAGCAGCGAAAAAGAACTCAAGAACAAAATCTGGGACCAAGTAGAACTTATAAGCGTCAAAGGCGCAGCACTAGGAGCAACAGAATCCGAACCTGTCAAAAACGTAGGAGAGCTGGCTAAGCTCGAACAAGCTGTGGGGTTCTACATAGCGGAAGCAGCAGCAACTGCAACACCAAAAAAACTGAACGGAACTAGCTGCAAAACAGCAGAGCAGTATAAGGCAGATGCATCAGACAAAACCGAAGATAAGAAAGACGGTGATAATAAAACAACCGCAGCTGAATGTGCAACCACTGAAGCAGAAAAATGTGACAAAGAGAAATGTACTTGGGATAA
>NW_027123423.1:3718-9316 GCF_001457755.1 Trypanosoma equiperdum
AGCTGTAATTAAGGCCACACTTTTGTTTGAATTTTTGATTCTAGCGTAAAACTTTTAGGAGTTTTTGACAATTTTTTCAATTATATGCAAATTTGCCATTTTGAAAAAAATCTAATGTTGCTAAAGTTTTTTTATTAAAAGTTTTTTTTTGAAAATGTGAAAATTTTAGGAACTTAAGTATTAAAAATGACGCATGGTCGTAATTTAGTAAGGTTATAGGGTACGGAAAATAAGTGCTATTATGAAAAGTTTTTAATTTTATTTTTTTGTCTACTGAAATTAGCTTTAGTTATAGTAACAAGAGAGTGTAGTTAGTGTGTATATACGAATATTATAATGAGAGTTGTGACGAAAAACAAATGAAAAGTAATGATATAAGCATTCAAAACAAAGGTGAGAGTGCAGTACGGCTGAACGTCAAAGCGTTTCAATCAATTCAGTGTTGGGTAAGCGAAACAGCTAAGTTAGTTCCCGAACTCCTAAGAGAAAAAGATGCTTCCGAAGATATTTCTTCTGTGCCCAGCTACGTGGCTTTGTGAACATGAGGATGTTTAACATAAAGAAGCTTGAGAACATGGGAAATGAGTATAGAGGTTGCGTTGTGTTATTTTCCATAACCATGTGTTTAATTGTAAGCAGCGCTGTCAAGCCTAGAATGCAAAAAGACAGTAAAGAATAGTCAAAAATAAGAGTGTTATTGCATCGCAGTCTAGTTCAAAAATAGTATCCATTAGTAGCTCCAAGAGGCATAAGAATTAGAAAAGATATTAGGTATAAACAAATATTTTGTTATTTTCTAGAATGAAGTTAGAATAAGGAATGAAAAGTGAGTTTAAATATAAGATTTAGTATGTAATGTGAGAAATAACTTTATATTATTCTAGTCGAGCTTAAGAGACGTATACTCGAAATTTTCATCCATTCCACATAAGCATACTATCACTCCTACAGCTTTCTGAATCGTTAAGTGAGGAAGAATTCAGTAACATTAAAAGAAGAAAGATTTGACAGAAGCGATAAAATTGCATTTGGGGGATAGTAGATGCATATTCAAAAGAAATATAAGTTATATATTAACACAGAATCTCTAGCATTGAGAGGTGTACTTGAGCAAAAACGTCAACAACAAAAACATTAATGTTGGAAACGAATCTGTACGTGGTTGGAAGCTGCGATACCAAAGCAATCACTGACAAAACGGGGATCGACAACACACCTAGCAACTGAGAAAACGATAAACGTTACCCGAACCTTGCCAAGACAAACAGCTCAACTAGTGACTGAACTTTAGTATATGGGTGTAATGACGGTGGCATTGTGGCTGACGAAAATTGTTGCGTCTGTCGTGGCGGCTGCGCGAAGAATTTATTTGAATACTTGCGATGTTTTCTGAGAATGCACATGGGGAATGTGCTACTAACCCGTTTTCAAAGTGGTAAAATAGAGTAGAGATAAGATGTGAGTAGTTTTGGAACCGATGAGGAATATTGTAGATCATAATGACTGCGCCGACACCATCTGCACCGAAAGAAAAATCACTGTGTTTGAGAGAAGATTCGACAAAAGTAACAGCAATGTCACTTGTTCTTATCGAAAAAATGTTATTCCTTCATCACAGTATAACGAAGATCGAGCTGTACACAATCTCAATTTCAATTGCCACCTTTCTAACATAAACCCCTGAAAAAGCCAACATTTTAAAGAAATGTGTGCGAGCGCACTTTTCAAAGCATTTGTAGCACCGTGCCTTCCGTCATCGCTTTTGTAAGCAAACGATGCCGAAGCAGCACAACCCGCAATAGATTACGCAGCGTGGCAGCCAGTCTGCGAACTTGGCGCCGAGCTATACAAGTCAGTCAACCGCGCCCACAAAATTCTGCAGACGCTGTCAGGGGCAGCAAAGAAATCGACGCTAGCGGCGCTAAGACTGCAAATTTTCAATGCGAAAAACAAAGCGCTGAAGATTTGACAGAACACACGGCTCTAATGCTCGGGGGCCAGGCCGAAGTAGCAGCAGCAGCTCGAGAACTGAAAAAGCAAGCACCAGCTCTAGCGGAAAAAGCCGCAGTCATAGGACAACTTAGTGGTCACATGGCGCAGACATTCACAATTCTAAAGGCAACGGGACCACCGACACGAAAAAGTACTGTCTTGGAACCACCCAAGGGGGCACAAATGGAGTAGTTTACATCACCACTAAGCAATGAGACCAGCCATTCAAAGCATTTCAGGCCAAAGAAGACAAACTAGGCAAAGCCTTGCTCGAAAACTGCGGATTAAAAAAACTGACAGCAAAAGGCAGCACATTTACAGAAAGCGGCAGAGACGGAACAAAATGTGCTCTCTTCAATGTAGGTACAACAGACGGCACGCACAGTTTCAACACAAGTGAAAAAACATTGGCGGCAGGCATAATCACGGTGACAACAGACGAGACGGGCAGCGCCGGAAACTACGGGATGACCGACGAGCCGGCGGCGAACCCAAATGATGACCTATTAAAAATAGCAGCATACGAAGAACAGAAGATCGAGGACTACAATTACGCGATGTTCAAAACAGCCGAAGTTGAAATTATCGAAGAAGCAAGCACAGAGGCCGAAAGCAAGCCGCGGTTAATAAAGCTTCTGGCCAAGCCCCTGGGAACGTTGGACCAGGAACAAACAGAACGTTAAGCCGATGATATCAAAACAAAATACGGACCAGACCAAAATAAAGCTGCAAATCCATGGGCTGAGGTGGACTGGACAACCAAGCGCCCAACCAAACCTGGAGCAACTGAGGAGGTCGAACTCAGCACCTTAACAAACCCGTACGAGCTGCAGGAGGTACTTGCTTACTATGAGAAACTAAACAGCGACAAGATTAAAAACCAACCAAAGGAACTGCAAGACCACAATGTCAAAATCATGAACGATGCGAAACCAATAAAAGAAATCTGCAAAGGACTCAAAGGCGAAGCTGCATGCACTGCAAACAAAAATTGACAAGACAAAAAAGAGCGGTGAGTATTGAGTAACAAGGCCAAAAAAGCGGCAAAAGAAGGAGAAAACCAAGCAGCCAAAGATAGAAAAAATACAAAAACCACAGCAGGAAATTCATTTGCCATTAACAAGGCCCCTCTTTTGCTGAAATTTTTTCTAGGATGAATTTATGATTTTTGCACAAGTTTTATAAATATTTGCTATTTTGAGAGAATTTCCCAAATATTTTTAAATATGATATATTTATTATATTTTAACACTTTTCAATTAAAATGTAAAAATTTTGAGAATTTGAAGTTTCATAAAAATGTGTACGATAGTGACCTATTAGTGCAAGATAATAAAAGGCTTAGGCCTAAAAGTTAGCGTTATTACGAAAATTTTAATTTTTTTGTCTTAAGGTTGTTAGTTAGGGCTATAAAAGTAACAGTAATAGTGAAAATAATGTTGATAACGACCATACTGATAGAAGAGTGCCATGAGTGTGTATATACTTATAAGGACGGATAGGAACAAATTTTTTATATGACGCACAAGGGCTTTAAAAATGGTAAAGGGGAATTAGATTTGTCGAGTGACGGTAAGTGAAAAAGCGCACGTGACAAATTATTGTGAAAGGAATTGCAGAAAAATAGAGAAAAAATGGAAAAAGCGGAGATTAAAAGCACAAAAAGGGTACGGAAAATAATTGTACACAAGTAGAGGGAGGTGGAAACCATGAAGGCACAGAGTCTGTTGTACAAGGCACATTGAGTCGCAACGAAATCAGTTGTAATAGAGGCAGAAGCAAGGAACGAAACAAAATATGGAATGAGAAAATGAAATTTGCAAGAACACAACACAGAGAGAACTGACGCAGGAGGAAACTGTAACGCATATTTCACACGAAAATAGAAAGAGGCTACGGTAGAGATGATGTTGGTGACTATAGGTTTCGAGCTAAAAAAAGGTTCTAACTCCAGCTTTGAAGAAAAAGGAAAAGAAGCTGCAGAAAAAAGGCATTCGATATGTGTGATATAGTGTCTATGTTTTATCATCAAATACGGTAACAATGGCTAAATTTGTGTGAAAAAATGTTATATTATGGAGGGAAATGATTTTAAGACTAGGAATGTTATTGGATGACAGTTAGCAGAAAAAAGGAAATAAACACGTGAAAACTGATACAAAACGAGCATACATTACCTGTTAAATGGGCCTTATGATACACAGCAACTTTTCAATAATACACAACTAATTTCATACTGGTGTTCTTGTGGGAAACTAACATTCTTTAAATATCTAGTGACTCACATAATAATCAAAAGCGACCCTCAGATGACAGAAAAAATAAAAAAACTCACAGTATTCAAGACTCCTGAAAGAAGAGTCAAAATGAACACACCTTAAAAGGCGCGGCATGACTAAAAAGATAGTGTCACAAAGCGGAGACATACGAGGAATCATCTTCGTGACAAGCAGAAACGCCACGGGGTTATCTCATCCTCACACAGTGCAGGATTAACACAAAATACAAATGGAAACTTAACATAAGATTTGAATTTTAAGATATAGAAATATGCGTGTTGCTTTCAAAGCTTCAAACGGTGACTTCGACAGCGATCATAGGAAACTCTAACAACTGTATAGATATGGACTAATCTATGTTACAGAAGAATAGAGCCGTAACAACATACACTCACGAGGCAATCAAAAACTGAAAAAAAAACACGAAAAAAACCTCGCAGCGAAGGAACGTTTAACGTACCGTGAAAAAGCAGGTTTACCAGTGATTACACCATTTTTATTCACTACAAGGCACCATCAAGGAAGCGTAGACCATGTCTACAAGCGCAATTCTGACCACAGAGCTAGTCTTTTTCCTGGTAACAGCAGTGTGGCGCACAACAGCAACAGCCGGTGATGCCTCAAACGCCGCAGATTTCTCGGTACTCTGCACATTAGAGCAGTTAGCCAGCACAGACTTAACTGCTACGTACAAGGCAATAGAACTTCCACCATCAGCGGTAACAGCCATCGACGAAATTGTCGCAGCTGCAACAAGCCAAGCGAACATCTCAGCGGTTCCAGATGCCATCACAAAACCCGAAGAAGACGCCGCCACCGACGCCTGTCAAAAACAAAGCGGCGACAAAGGCGAATGCGTAGCACACTGGCTTAAGTGGCATAAAATCAAAAAGGACCTCAAAGAAAAGGGAAAAAAATACCAGTATCAACCGCTTTCTATAGCCAAGAGAGAAAATCCAGCAGCGGCCCAGTATCAGCTAGAGTTAGCCAGGATAGTGAAGGCAGAACACGGCAAAGCAAACAAAGCGAAAAACATAGCCGACAATGAACTGAAAGCCGCAAGTAACGCTGCAACAAAGCATATGCAAAACGCCCAATTCGGTGCGTCTAAAACGGTTTTTCACAAAGTCACAGCAAACATTGCACACATGGCAACAAGCCGCACAGCGAGCCGCAAAAGTCCGTACAGCGGAAAGTCGCTGGCACACGATCTGATGTGCCTCTGTGCAGAAGACAGCACAGGATCAGCAAAGTTTTGCGGCTTCGAAGTAAAAGGCTGCAACAGCGGGGCATGAAACGCCTGCACGGACAGCCAGCAGGAAACGGC
>NW_027123423.1:9326-9996 GCF_001457755.1 Trypanosoma equiperdum
AATCACAGGATGCAACAAAGCACCCCAGGCGGCCGTGCAGCCCAGAAGCAATATACAGAGCACTAGCAAATTTCATAGGCAGCGTAACCGGTGATGCCACAAAAGATCCGTCGGCTCAAGCCGTCGCTTACTTAGGAAACTCGGACACAAATGAATGCAAGGAAAGCGCCAGCAAGCTGTGCGTTGATTATTCGGCACAAGCACAGGAAGAGGGCGGCATACAGGGGCTTTACTGGTTCATAGAGATGCTGGCCGCAGCAGAAAAGATAAAAGAGGTCAAGCAAGCCATAAATCAAATCTCAAAACTCGAAACTGAGCTTATCAACCTAGAAGACCGAGCAGCACTACTATACAGTCTAATAGCCAGTGCAGCAACACCAGTGGTAACAGGAACGAAAACTGAGAACAAAAAGGCCCAAGGATCCTCAACTGATGGCTGCAAATCACCAGCAGAAACAGCCGATCAGTGCCCTAGCGCAAGTTGTATTTACAACACAACCACAAAGGAATGCAAACCTAAACCAGGAACAGAAAACACAGCAGCAGGAACGGGAGAGGCAGCAACAGAGGAAGAAGCTGCAACTGGATGTGCAAGAGACGGAACTGATAGGACTGCATGTGAAAATGACAAAACAGGGGACAAACAAAATTGTGCATGGAGAAAGGGTAA
>NW_027123539.1:0-664 GCF_001457755.1 Trypanosoma equiperdum
GAAAAATCGGGCTTCGACATTTCACTGCAAACTGACAGGCACATGGCACGCAAATTCTCTTGGTTTTTGCTGCACTAAAAACTTGACATTGGTGATGCAGTGCGGTATTCGGGTGCGTTGTTTGAAGTTATAAGTACCCATGTGAAGGTGGTTGTGTGCCAACAGTTCCCCTCTTGCGATGTATTGAGCCCGCTGTTTTGGAAACTGGATAGACTGTTGTTTCACTGAATTTCCGGTGTGTTGTTTTGGCTTATAGTTGCGATGACCCCCACAGTTGCAATACCAGGTAGGATTCTGTTGCTCAGATGAGTACTACTTGTCAGGTCTGTATGTTTCCGTGCCACAATTCCTTCTCCAGGAAGGATTTGGAAGCGGCGAGAGTAAGTTGTTTTTAACGACCTCCATGTCCTCATTTTTACTTGTACCTGCACATGGGCGATTGGAGATGTGTGCATAGTGGTACGTGTTAATCGTATCGCCTCGGCACAAGGTTATTTGAACACAGGAATGTTGCATATAACTGTTTGCGTGGATGAAAATCAGCATGCGGATATTCATATTTATGATTACAGAAAGATACTGCATATACAGGGAATAGTTTGAAACCCCAAACCTCAAATGCATGAAATCGTCACATCGCATAACTGTGATGGGTTTGTGACTG
>NW_027123539.1:674-1852 GCF_001457755.1 Trypanosoma equiperdum
TGCTTATACAACCAACCAAAAGTAGTGGCATGAATACTGTGGTGCGTATGTGTGCTCGTGAAGTAGGAATACATTTATTCTTTTAATACACTACCGCGGAACAGAGAAAAGCTACCTCAAAAGTAAAAGAGATAGCACCCACCTGTCTATATATGATTATTCCAAGGAAAGAGAATGCCGTCGAAGTGATTTGGACAGCTGTGGACGTCATTTTTATAACGGTGCACGCAATTGTTATCATAAAGGCATGTCGAACCTGTTCTATGACCCATATGATCTATGCACCAGTTTGACAGAAAGGTTGGCCCAGCTCTGGGAGAGATGCCAGTAAATACGTTTTAGTTCCACTGCATCCAGTCGCCTTTACCATCGGCCGCACCTACTTCGAGCATCATAACAATTTCACAACTCCAACAGGCGGCCCAAACTTCGTAAGACTTCCATCACACTGATTTACAGTGAGCATCAAGGTCGAGATGCGTTTGTTTTCTTAGTCGTTTTTCATACGACCTTGTAATACCGGAGTTCCGTATCAAATGGTAATCGTAGCCTTCATGCGTTGTTGAATCAACGTGAAAAAGAAAATCAGAGTAGGGAACAACAGTTTAAAAAAAAAAAAACATAATGCTAACTCTTATCCCTCTTTATGCATGTAAAAGCAATCTGACATGCATAATGTGGGAGATAGGCAAGCCACACAGACGCGGTTGACATTATGTTTTCCTTTATTTTTTCTGCTGTATGGAACACTTTTGATATGGCACAGAGGTGGGCTCTGGCTGAGGTGAGTGTGTTGTAGAGGTCCGATGTGTTGTGCACATGTGCGGGATGCGTCTTGAATCATTTTATTATTTGCTATTTTGAATTGGGTAATCATTTTTGGTTTGAGAAGACAAAGTTTATGTCCGTCCCGTGTTGCGGTGTCAAAAGTTGGGTAATATTGCAATTACCACTTATGCGTTTATGTGCTTTCATGTTCAATCCAATCAGAGCTTGCCTGCTCTTGCAGATTTAATCCCACCAAGTGGGCTTGGATGCCGCTATTGGAGCATCGAGTTACACTTGACGGTCAGTTGCCTTCTATATATGTTAGCATTTCACAAGAAATTTTATCAAATATTGATTATTGGAACACAATGTGACGTAGATGTTTTTTACCGCCTCCCCTTATTTGTTTT
>NW_027123539.1:1874-2112 GCF_001457755.1 Trypanosoma equiperdum
ATGTGTCACCCACGGGTCGAAATGTAGCGGTTGTATCGTCCTTGGTTGGCATTGACACTGGGATGCAACACGGCGCTTGAATCCTAATAGTTGTTCTCGTCACTTTAAAACTCTGTGCAGCTTGACAAGCAAATCCGTTGGGTAATGTTACAATCTGATTGACTGAATTTCTGCTGGTTGCTAAAAAAAATAATGACATCCACTTTTAGGTGCAGTAAATTGTGTTCCGATCATTACA
>NW_027123539.1:2122-2199 GCF_001457755.1 Trypanosoma equiperdum
ACGCGACTGTCCGCCGTCCCCGGTGTTCGTTCGGTAAATCGTGTGTGTGCACATTACCGTGTTTTTGGTTTGTTCTT
>NW_027123539.1:2209-2453 GCF_001457755.1 Trypanosoma equiperdum
GTGTTTGGTGGACGCTGCTATGTGTAAGCCAATGTAAAGTAATGCTAAGTTTTTGCAAACAATGAAAGCATTTGTGGAGTATTCGGACACCTGGTTGTTTTGGCACGATGACCTGAAGCAGTTTCAATGGGCACACAAATTGTATCTTCCAAACAAATAGTGTGCGTTATATGTTTTGGGAGGAGGTGCACTTAGGGTATCGGTTTCCAACATTTTGTTCAACATGAGATTAACATCACTTCCA
>NW_027123539.1:2463-2726 GCF_001457755.1 Trypanosoma equiperdum
TGCAAATGATGAAAACATTTGTGGAGTATTCGGACACGTGGTTGTTTTGGCACGATGACCTGAAGCAGTTTCAATGGGCAAACAAATTGTATCATCCAAACAAGTGGTATGCATCATATGTTTTAAGAGGCGATGCACTTAAGGTATCGGTCTCCAGCGTTTTGTTCAACATGAGATTAACATCACTTCCAGTGAGCGAATAGCGAGGAAACAGACGGGTCTGTAGGCTTTATAAGTGTGCTTTTGTGTGTGCATTACATGCT
>NW_027123539.1:2736-2902 GCF_001457755.1 Trypanosoma equiperdum
GGCATTACGAAGTTGGTGAACACTCCCTATACCTCTGTATAGGGAATATTTATATCTTGTTATTTATTAAGTTTCCCTACTGCGAAGGTACGTGAAGATTAAAAAATTTTTTTTCTAGGATCCTCACGGTTCGCCATTGTTTCCGTTAGCATTCTCATCGTTATCA
>NW_027123539.1:2912-3168 GCF_001457755.1 Trypanosoma equiperdum
GCATCTTATTCAACTGACTCCACTAATGGTCTATACGTTTGAAGGTTTTTTGATTGGCATTACGAAGTTGGTGAACACACCCTATATACCGTTGTGTGGGACACACTAATGTTTTATTATTTATTAAGCTTCCTTAATGCAAAAGTACGTGAAGAATTTTTAGAATCATAATCCTCCATCATTGTATCCGCTAGTATTGCCATCGTTATCATTGTTTATTCATCCATCCTCACGTATAAAGTGAAGGTTTATGAAA
>NW_027123539.1:3194-3357 GCF_001457755.1 Trypanosoma equiperdum
ATTTGTTTCCATTATTTTTACACAAGAACTAAGTAGCGGTGGTTTAAAATTCCTAGAGGACTTCATTCTGTGCACCAGAGGTGTGCGGGAGCTATGAAGTAGGATGTCCGGCGTGGCTTCAACAGCTGCAAAAAATATGAACGTTTGGGACTTCCAAATATTA
>NW_027123539.1:3367-3861 GCF_001457755.1 Trypanosoma equiperdum
GCTCTCAATTCTCACCTGCATTTTGCACAATGTTGTCCTACATATATACTCCCTGAAAGCCGGCCGTATTGGTGTAGCGTAATGCGAAATGTGATTGTGTACCCTGATGACCTGGCTGGTGAGCATTTAAAGATGATAAATTTTTAATGAGGATAATCCAGCCACGGTGAAGCGGTAGCATTACGGAGACTTTTGAGATAGAAGTTGCTATGTGTGGAGGTGAAGCGTCTCTGGAAGGATGCTGAGACTGAAATGGCTAAATCATCCCCCAGCGAATGAAGCTGATGTTATCAGGCTTTGGTGATTGTGCAGCTAGAGAAAAGTACAAACAGAGCGTAGCGTGAAGGTTTATGACATTTGTCGATGTTCTCAGGTTAGAAAACATCAGGTGCAAATTATCTCTTAGAAAAGAACATATTCTATACACAATAGCAACAGCAAAATCCGCCACCAGAGGATCCCGAATAGTACCCTAGGCATATGGAGGAAATCCA
>NW_027124086.1:0-2745 GCF_001457755.1 Trypanosoma equiperdum
AGACAGTATTACACGCTGTGTGCAATTTACCGGGCAGCTACCGCACTAATCGATCAAAAAGCACAGCCTTTCGTCCAAGGCCCTGACTACGATACACTACTAGAAGCCAACATGTCAGTCAGTGATGAAAACTGGCAAAAAATGTTTGACGACGATAGCGAAACGAACACGTGGGCGAAGAAAAAGGATGGCCTAAAAGCAAAAGACGAAAAAATAGACTGGGAGAAGGAATGGGAAAGTTGGCGTAAAGCACGAAAATCACTGATAAAAGAAACAGGAAAATGGACGACCTTATCCAAAAACTTCCAGCCGCCTGCACCAACATCTCCGGGTGCTCAGCGCATAAGAGAGCTCGCACGGAGCGTCAAAGACGCAGTAGCCCACGCATCAACCGAGCCGCTCGCTGACGGAGCCAAGATAACACAACACATTCGGCAAAAGTTGAAGCAAGCTCTATGCGCAGGCAAAGCAACATGGCAAGACAGCACTGGCAGCTGCAACATGAAAAACCCGACGGAAACCAAGTCAACAGCGTGTGACAAGACGCAGGCCGTAAAGTCGCTACTTTCAGATATGGTTTGCCTGTGTTCGACGGTAACCAACGGGGAATGTCTGCAAGGCGAAGCGAGCAATTCGCTAGCAAACGGCGCGAATCTAAAGGACGGCGCGATGGCAGAACTGACAGCCCATTGCCCCAAGGCCACCAGCGATGCCAACGCCGCCCATGAACTAACGACGGCCCTCACCGCATTTCAATCGTTAGTCGGCGAAGGAAAAAATGTAGACGGTGCCGTAATCTTCGGTGGTGACATCACAACTGGCTGCGACAACCCAGCCTCAAGTTGCGTAGACTATCAGGAGCAATTCAAGAAAAACGGCCAAGGGTTTGGCGGCATCGACTGGTTGGTAAAAATGCGACAGGCGTTGCTAATGCAAGCAACCTACGAGCAATATCTATCAGACCAGAAGCGGGCGGCCGAGCTACTACAAAAAGCGCCAATTAAGGCTCTAGAACTCTACAAGGAGCATCAGCAGCAGCCCCTGACGCTCGTACCTCCAACGGACACGCATACAAAGCCTAGCCAGGCAGCAATCAACTGCGCCGAACACACCGCGAACTCGACCTGCACAAAAAATAACTGCAAATGGGATAGCGCTACAGAAGCAACAGGAAAACACTGCAAACCTAAAGATGGAGAATAGCAAATAGCAAAAAGAGATACAAATGCAGTGACAAATGTTGAAGAGGAAAAGTGTTCCGATAAGAAAAGAAAAGAAAAGAGGACTGAAAAGATTGTTGTAAATGTGAAGGCAAATAGTAAAAAGATTCCAGTTTTCTCGTCAATAAGAAATTAGCTCTGACAGCTGCTTTGTGAGTTTTCTATGTTAAATATTTTAGTATTTTAAGGATTTTCGTTCCATCTTATGTAATTTATGAAATCTAATAAATTTGGGATAACTACCTGAAATTTCCAAAATTAATACATATTTGCACTTTTTAAAAATATTTGCGAGCTTTTGAAAAATATGGTATAAAATGACCTATGAGTACAAATTAGTGTGGTGGGACATAAAACGTAGTGTATCCTCAGTTGATTTAGTTGTTTTATCATATTTTCTTGTTTATAATAGTCAGGGTAATAAGAATAACGATAATGATGATCATAATGATAATAATAATAATGATAATAATAATAGGAGTGTTTTGTGAGTGTGCTTATACTTATTTGATTATGAGACAAGAAGAACTGAGTATTTGTGCAAGCAGAGATAACATAAACCAAAAGTATGTGTATAATGAGTGTGAACGAGTAATGATCAATGAGGCACTACCGACGAGGGTTGTTATTAAAATTCAAACGGAACGACAAAGAACGGAGGGGAATGCGCGTAGTTTTTAATAAAAACATGAAGACTGCATTATTGTACGCGAGAAAATTATACCGGAAGGCACTTAGGTCCAGAGAGAGTTCAGTTTAAAATCTAATTGGTGACGCTATGCTATGTGCAGCAACAGTGACAGGAACAAAAAGAAGATAAAATGACACGCAAAAGAGAAGTTGTCGATTTGCCCTGCGTTTGACTCAAAAATGTACAGATGCTTTTGTTGACATAATTGTGGCTTGTATAGTTTTTATTGCGATAGAGGATTATATAATTTAATTTTGATAAAAATAAATAGCACCAGAAACAGAAAAAACACAAGCGAAGCAGAAAAATGATTAAAATGTGAGAAGTTACGCAAACAAATTCTAAACTAGCAATAGAAAATGCAGACCACCTAGCCATAGACCTCCATGAATATATTTTTCATAAAACAGGAAAAACTATCGGTTTCAATATCGAAAAAAATGATATATTACAATGCAGTGTAAAAAAAACAATGCCCATAGATTAGCAGTAAATGGTGGCCGGTAGTAGATGCAAAAATCGGTATCCAAAATCTGTATCAAATAAAACTAATTTATTATTTTTTAATTTAAATCAGTGTTATTCAGCACACTGACAATAGTAAAAAATAGAGTAAAAAAGAAAGAATAAACTAAAATGACATACGAAATAGCAGAAATTTAAACACTGGGAGACAGTGGAGTTAAGCAACTATATGATGATGCAATGAAACTACACCTAACCTTGAATAAAACAAAGTGGCAACGAAACAAACCCACAGAAGAAGAGCCACTAAAAGACGGAAAAGAGAAAAAAGAGCCAGGAGGAAATTCAAAGAATAATAAATTGAAAAAA
>NW_027123080.1:0-1777 GCF_001457755.1 Trypanosoma equiperdum
TCGTTACATTTATCTTTTTCAGTTTCTCCCTTGCATTCTTTTGCTTTTTTGGAATCCACTTCTGTTGGTATGGACGCTAGTTTGGCTGCGTCGGTTTCCCTCTTAGACCTTTGTAGTTCCAAATGGCTTAGAATTTGTTGTGCTTCGGCGTCTGTTGTCACTTGGTCGATTGTTTTTGTCCCCATTGTTGTTCCTGTTTTGATCAGGACGCTTTTTTGTCGATTATGTTTTCGAATAGGTTTTTGAAGGCTGCTTGATCGGAGCCGTATGTAGTTTCCACGTATTTTTCAAGGGCCATCGCCGTGTCGGCTCCGTCGCCTGAAAAACGGTGATCGCACGCCGCGATGGTTTTTAGCAAAGAATCATTTTTCTTGAGGGCTGGTCCCGTGTAAATTAGTTCTGCGACTGTTGTCTTGTGGGATTTTAACTCGCACAATAACCTGCCCATGTACGTTTGCTTGTCGTCGGCCTTTGTTGCGGTTGCCACGTCGTTGTGGCATTGAGCGTCGCCTCGGCCTTTGTGAATGTTGAGGGTCTTCTTGACGCTGCTGTATGTTGCTTTGGTAGTTATTGCTGCGGCTGCGTTGTTGCTGGCGCCGAAGACGCACGCGTTGAACACTGTGTCCGGTGGTTCGGTTGTTTGGTCGGAACCTCCGCTGCAAGTGCTTGTTGCCGTTTCCGTAAAAAGCGTTTCACCGAGTGCTTTGTTTAGTTGTGTTGCATCCGTGATCTTGATTGCTGTTGCCTTCTGAGGTTCGATTTTGTGGCCGTGTAGTTCATTGGTTGTTATCGGGTCTAGGTCTTGGCAAGAGCTGCCGGGTGTCGCGGTTGTTGTTAGCATGATCTTGACTCCATTGCTGGCGCCAGTTTGTCTTGTATGCACTCTTCCTGGATTCACCACTGTTTTGGCATTGTACAAAGCTCGGGCCGCCGCTACTGTTTGAAGATGTTCATTGACAGCTTCGATTGCTGCGTCTTTTGCTGCTCCCAGATCTCTTACAACTTCCTCAACGTCATTTAGGGCCGCCTTTGCCGCGCTTTGCAAGCCTTTGATGAGGCAGCGCTGTTGAGGGTTTGTTGCCGCTGCTGCTGCTAAAGTGAACCGCCTGACGGCAGCCCTGTGGTTTGCCGCTGCAGTTGCGAGCTCGCTCCCAAGTCCCTGTAAGTGGGCTTTTAGTTTGTCAAAGTAAAGTTTTTCCTTGCATGGCGTGGCTATTGCTTGCGGTGCCTCATTGGCGTCGGTGCCACCAGCCATCTGGACGGCGAAAAGAGCTAATAATAGGCCTTCTAATTCCTTTAGCATTCGGGCTTCGGTTTGGGGCTAAGCGAAAGTGACTGCCGGTTCTCGAGGAAAAAGTTAGTGCTCGGCTCTTGTTGCATATGTCAGCAATGGAAATCCACAAATTATGAATAAATTATTATATCTATGACGGTCGGTTTGTAATTTATAAAAACTTTTTTTACCGTTGGTATGGCGGTCTGTGAATATAAACAGGTGTATAAACTTTGTGACTAACGGTGCAGTTATCTGGCCTTGCTTTCCGCGTTTGCTGCTCTTGGTCGCCGCCTATATGCGGGCAGGTTCATGCTGCATCTGGCATCTCGCCGTGAACGTTAATTGCTTTATCGGCTACACATTCATTTTAGACAAGCCATGGTTGTACGCGTCGCTTTGAAAACAAGGATTCTTGCATGTTTGCCGTTATTCCTAACCGCTGGCTTAAATACGTTTGACATAGTCGACCGCTCTCTCCGCATGCTTGTGGTCTCACCGGGT
>NW_027124268.1:0-4640 GCF_001457755.1 Trypanosoma equiperdum
ATATATATATATATATATTTATATAAATATTTATATATTTCTTTATTTGAAGTGAACGAAGAGAAAAAAGAAAAGGAAAAGGGAGAGACGCAAACAAGCGGAGAAAAAAAATAATAATAATAAAGAGAATATTGACGAACAAATAATCCAGATAGTGAATATACCGAAAGTTGGATAGTCAAACAAAAACAAACAAACGTAAAAGAAAAAAAGGGGAAAAACACGAAAGGAATCAAAAAGCAGGATACTTTTTGCGTAATCGTGCGTTTTACATTTAGGTGGGATAGTAACCCGACTGATTAATAAGTTTTACAGGTTGTGGCATATTCTGAAAAATATATCAGAAAGGAATAAAAAGGAAAAAAAAATCAAAGGAAAGTAGGGAAAAGAAGTGAATAACAATAAAGAGACACCCACAGGCACATATATATATCTATATATCTATATATCTATATTATTGATATATCACAAGGAAAAAGGAACAAAAGGAGAGAAGGAAGGGGGGATTAATACAGTCACTTCCCTACAACCTCGCCCAGTACTTACGACAACAACCACAACAAATATATATATATATACAACAAAGGAACGAAGGAGCGAAGCAGCGGCGATAACCGACAAGGCAAATGGCGCAGGTTGCAGATGAATGTAAAGCCTTGTCCTCAGAGTTGTTTCTCAGCAAGTACCGCATAATGAAGGGCATCGGGAAGGGTAGCTTTGGTGAAGCGGTGCTCGTACGGTCAAAGGAGGATGGCAAACGGTACGTCGCAAAGGCAATTGAATCAGCCGCCATGTCTGCGAAGGAGAAACGTGATGTACAAAATGAAATACGTATTTTAGCGGCAGCCAATCATCCCAATATCATCCGCTACCACGAGCACTTCGAAGATGGCACACTGATATTTATTGTTATGGAGTATGCCGATGGTGGGGACCTCAACACACGTATCAAGGATGCGAAGAAGAATGATCCCGTTGTCCCCTTTGAACCAAAGCTGGCCATGTTTTGGTTCCTGCAGATTTGCATGGCACTCAAGTACCTTCATGATAACCACATCTTGCATAGGGTTTTGAAGACAGCGAACATTTTCCTTACAGCGAAGAACGTCGTGAAGTTGGGTGACTTCGGTATTTCCACCGTCGTGCAGAATACATTGGCCTGTGCCAAGACCGTGTGTGGCACTCCCTATTACTTCTCCCCGGAGCTCTGCCAGAACAAACCATACAACAATAAGAGTGACGTATGGGCCCTCGGTGTCATTCTTTATGAGCTTTTGACGCTCCAACGGCCTTTTCTCGCCCGCTCACTGAAGGAGCTCTTGAAGAAGATCCTCGTTGGGCAATATGAGCCCATTCCATCCACTGTGCCAGCGGAAATTCGCGGCCTTTGCGGAGCGCTCTTGCAAGTCAACCCTGTTCAGCGTCCCAGCATAAATCGCATTTTAGAGTCGCCGTTTGTGCAGGAGTCTCTTAAAGGATTTAGTGCGGACCTTGAGAAGCAGGCGGAAAAGGAACGGGCGGAGTATGAGGCACGGAACCCCAAGATAACAAAACCTGTTAAGCCTGTGAGTACTCCGGAGAAGCCAAAAGAGTACCCCAAAGAGCCACAATTGAGCCAAAAGGAGCAAATGGCAAAGTTACGGGGGATGAATCGGGAGAGCATAAAGGCCATGTTGGCGGAACAGGCAGCTGCCGGTCCACCGCAGGAACAACAGCAACAATCGCCTTCCAAGAGCGAGCAGGATGACGGGCACCATGAGGTTGACGATGACGGGGAGTACATTGAGCAAAAGAAGCTAATTGTAGAGCAAAGCAAAAATATTGTGGGCAAGACAAATCTCGGTGGCCATCCCGAGGAGTTTGGTGATGGTCCTTCTGATAGCTCACCACAGGAAGACATGATTATACTGTCAAGTGGAAAGTCTGTGCCAGCATCTCAGGTGCGGGCCATTCTCGAGAAGGAGATTGGGGTGAAACTTCTTAACGAGGCTGCGGAGCTAGTGAATCAGCTTATGCTCAATAATGAAATTTCCAACGTGGATATTCAGAAGCAACTAAACGAATTGCTGGGTGCCCAACACGCTCACCATTCCAATGCTATCACTAAGTTGTGCGTGTACGAGGGGAAGAAGATGTAGTATTTCCACCCCTCCGTGATCCCCCCCTTTTTTTTTAAATTGTTAACTCCGTCTCATTTTTTTATTTCTTTCTTTTTTTCCCCATATCTTTTCCTCACCGACAATCCACATACTTTTTTATTTGACTTCCATTTTTTTCTTCTTCCTATTTTTGCCTTCCGTTCTTTTCTGTTGAAAAGCAATGTTTTGTTTTTTCTTGGTTACTTTTTGTGTAGGTTCGGGGAAGGGAGGTGTTGGTTGAGAGGAGGGAAGAGGGAGGAAGGAGGAGGAAGGGAGAAAAGAAGCTTTTGTTGTTGCTGCGAGCACACTTGTAAAAAGTACGTGCGCACCTATCGATGTGACTGTCCACGTCGTACACATTTAAAATCGAGCAAGAAGAAGAAGATGGAAAAACATTATTTATTTTCGTTCATTTCGCTTTTCCTCCCCAGCGGTTCTCTTTGCTACTTTCGTTCCTCTCCTCATCCTCTTTCCTCTTTTTTTTTTAAATTTGTGCCTTCCCCCCCTTTTTTTTCCTTCTCGTACAGAAGCACTTGCAGATGCACACATGCAAAAGCACGGATACCAAACATAAACACGTATTTATATTTGTAATATATGCGGTCAGGTGTATCGCTCCGTATTTCCTTTACTATTCGTGTAGTCTCTTGTTTGTACAACGTTTTGTTTTCTTCTTTTTGTTGTTTAACGAAAAATCATTCCCATCTTCGTTTTAGAATTTGTAGTCTTTTTCTTTTTTTATTAAAAAATTTCCCTCCTTTTTCCATTTGACTTCCTTGTTTTTCAGTTTTTTTTTTTTCGTTATGGGTGCTCCACATAATAATATGTCGCTCAGCATGATCGCTGTTGTGCGCATTTTTCTCTTCCTCCTTTTTTTTTTCTACTTCTCTCCGCAGGCGCCTCCGAGGGAGCGCACATCATTTTACACGTCGCCAAGGCGGCATTGTTTGCATCGAGGCGAGTTGATATTTTTGAAGTGCCACGAGATAAAAGGGAGCCCGGTGTCATGCACTGACGCTGGAATATGTGTAGAAGGACAGGAATGAGAGGGGGCTGCAGTTCGTGCTGAGCGCTCTGTGGAAATGTATTTGCAAATGTGCTTGCGAATACATATATATATATATATATATATGTATATGTATATGTATTTTGAAAAGAAATATAAATAAATATTTACGTGTGTGCGCGTGAGCGAGTTTGTATGAAGGAAATGCGGAAAAGGGGGGAAGGTAAAATGGGCGGCTTACAAACTCGAGTGGGGGTGGGTATTGCTATGTGTTGGTGCTATTGTGCGCACCGTTTGCATTCATTTGGTTATTTATGTCTGTGCCTGTGTACGTGTGTGTGTGTGTGTCTGCCAAAAACCGGTGCCATCACCACCACATGTTCTTTTTCTTGTGAAGACCTTTGGCTGTCTCCTCTTTGTACATCCCCGCTGCTCTTTTCTACCTCCTTTTGGGAAGGATAAATTTACGCTCAAAATAGGATTCTATCCCTCTTCTGAATAAGGAGGAATTTTCTCATTTTTTCTTTTTCAGGTTGCTTTTGCATAGAGTGTACTCAGGGCATATGCGTGAGCGGCCGCGTATAACCGTACGCCTTTGTGCCAAGAAGGATTCCTTTACGCCCACCTCGTCTCACCGGTTTGGAGACCACTCAGCGATGTCTCGCCATGGCGTATCAACAGGTACGGTCGTCTTGCGTAACGGTGAGGAGGTTGATCACCAGAAAAACATGTCGAATATCGCTCGTGTAAGCGGCAGTTTGGCGTGGTGTATGACGCGTCTCGGCGGTTTGGCTAAAGGTGTCATGCGAGCCGTTTTGGGAGTGACCACCGTGGGCGGGGCTGACGCCAGCCGGTGTGGTCCAACGCCAGACTCAGTAGCTTCCTCACATGCGCCACCATCCCAGACAAACTCGCCGGTACCACCCATAACTAATAATGTAACCACGGCAGCGAACACCATGCATATGCAGTCGCATCGCTCAGGAGTAGCGGCAGTTGCGCGAGCGGAGTGCAATCCCGTTGTTGTGAGGCCCGGTGAATTTGCTGGTAATGCCCATCAGCGTGGGTCCCAGATGATAGAACCGGAGACTGGGCCTTACACGCACCATTATCAATACAACTTCTACTACGCCGCTCCATCAAATAATCTACCCACCGTGGATCCTCTGTTATTGGCAAGGTTCAACGAGCCGCGTTACACGATACGGCCGTCACGGCCTTCGTACAGGTCGACTATATTGGCTCCCCGCCCCACTCCAGAGAAGCGGAGGCGCGACCAAGGCGATGCAGATGCGTCTTCAACTATGCGGCAAGACCTATTGAGGCGTGTGACATTTGAGGCAGAAGGGCTTGGTGGTGGAACTGACCGTGGCACGAATAGAGATGGGGAAAAGGCTGCACACGTCGCAGGCCCAACTTCAGGTACCACTCGCACCCCGAGTAATCCCTTCTCATCAGGTGCCTCTGCTGGGAATGCTTCAGCAAGTGGTGAAAAG
>NW_027123128.1:0-1245 GCF_001457755.1 Trypanosoma equiperdum
GCCGAATGCTCTACCACTGAGCTATGAATCCACGTGGAGGGTATATCAAATGATTTCAGCAGTTAATATTTTTATCGTAAAGCATTTTCTTTCTTACTTTTATCTAAAAAATAAATCGCGAAACTGTAAAATATTATAATAATACGACGTTTCCTGTGTCCGGGCCCTTGGATTCATAGCTCAGTGGTAGAGCATTCGGCTGCAGTCCGAATGGTCCCCGGTTCAAACCCGGGTGGGTCCTTAGTTTTCCGGAGGAGGGAAGGGGGGGCCATCTGACTCCCGCTCGCCGATGACTTCGCCGGTTCCTTCAGCATGCATGCTAAGCTTTTTGAAAACCTAGCTATCACAAAAAAAAAACGTTAGGAAATAAAAAAGTTCGTTCTCCTATTTTCCACACCTGTGGTTACAATTATATACTTAACGCTCATGCCACAGGGAAAAAATGAGCCTGTCACTACCAAAGGCACGATGAGTCCCTGTCCGCATATTCGTCCTAACTTTATCTTATAATGCGGTTCGGTCGGGAAAAGTTCGAACGTATCCACACACACACGCACAAAAAAAAAAGAAGGATTCGCAGTTTTCATTGCGCTGCGATTGGAACATTACCCAAAGAAACCCACGCGTAAAAGGATGAGCTTCACCCCTCGCTGCAGATCGCAACTTAGAGAATTCTGCGCGAAACGAAGCAGTTTGGTGCGGATAATGCCGTTAACGGTGTGGCTTCCCATTACTGGAGGGATCTCCGGGACAATACCTTTCCATATACGGATCGGTTATATGAGCGATGGTAAGTTGATATCGAAACCCTCCTCCCACAGCCAATTCAAAAACAGAGTTGTATTTGCCCGTTTGGGTTCACCGCTAAAGGTGCATCGGCGCCTGACGGCACGCTGAAACAGCGGCCATTGTCAGGGAAAGCAGAAAGGCACGGGGCTATGGCGATTGGTCGGAGTTATAGTTGTCGGTCGTGAAGAAAAGGGGTGAGGAACGTTGGGCAACGAGACGGTTGGGGGAGATAAGCCTGGATCAAGGCCTTTGTATGGCGACGCCGGCCTGAAACGAACATCGGAGCCAAAGAGCCGCGACATCTGGGCTAAGGAGGGAAAGTGCGGTAATGAGGTTGTGGGGGTGGGGATTGAGAAGACTGCGCGGTAACGGGGTGGGTACCGAAAACAACAGTAGAGATTGAACATAGCGAAAACCTGGCGTGCCACGTGAAAGATATGGAGGATAAAAAAAAAA
>NW_027123158.1:0-11046 GCF_001457755.1 Trypanosoma equiperdum
AAAAAAAAAACTGGAAGGCTTCCCCGCGATGAAATAAAACACGGGAAGCGAACAAGCGAACAGAAGGAAAAAAAAAAAGAAACGGCGTTCATGCGTATTTTTAAAAATTTCTTTGACACATTTTATCTTCTGTTGTATACAAGAGTTTACCTACCATTTCTCACCCCTTTGCTTTAACAATTTTCCACCGCAACGTAAATTAGATGTGCTGGGAACCTTTTTTTAAAAAAAATTATTGAAAGATGATAATTCTCTTTTTTTTTCTTTCCTTCTTTTGTTTCTGTTTCTTTTCGTTTTCCACCCCCTTTTCATTCTCTGTTTTGCCTCCCATACAAACCGCAACACAACAAAAACATGAAACTCGCTCCCTCCCCCCTCCTACAAAAAAGAAAGAGAAAAAGAGAAAAAAAAAGACACAAAAAAAACAAGAAAAGAAATTGTGATTAAACTTCATCTATCTCTCTCTCTCCCATCAAATACGTCTGAGTGCTGCCCGCTTCTTCTCCACAGCTTTTTTTGCCGCTGTGGCTGCTGCTGCTGCCGCTGATGATGATAATGATAATGATGAGGAAGCCGGTAATTCCCCCAATGTCCCTTTATTGTCTACATTGTTCATATGAAGCGAAAGCCTTAAACCACCTCCACCCACTGCGTTATTGCTGTCATTTTCCTCCTCATCATTACATTTGCCGCTGCTCGTCACCCCGCCGTTTTCTTGAAAGCCATCGACTCCATTAAAAGGCCGTTGGGATTCCATTGGAGCCCTCCCACTTTTTATCGCATGTACTTTTGTCATCATATCTGCCTTGCGCCTGTATGCATCATAATCCTCCATGAGGAGCCGTGCTGCCTCTTCATTTAGCGCACTTTCTGCATTCGGTTCAATAAGAAGACACCGCACAATCGTGAGTACATGCCGCAAACCCAAACTTGGATTCCAGTCCCTTTTGAGTACATTCACACAAATGTCTCCCTTTTCTGCTATGTTGGGATGAAATATTTTGGTCCGGAATACACCCCGTGGTGGCACCTCCGGATATCCCTCATCAAAATGAAACACAACTTGAAATGAGCCGCCAGCGAAGGGAGTTCCTTCAGGTCCAGTGATCTCAAATAACAACTCGCTGAGATCATCAGATCTCACCAACCGAATCCCTTCCGTGGGATTCGAATTAATATCTTGCACTTGTCGCATTATGAGGTGCATGGCAGCCGGTGAAACGGGCATTGCAAATACGTATGTGCGAAATCCTGTAAGTTATATCTGTTAATATTAATATCCTCTAATAACAGCAGTAATAGTTGTGGTGATGGTATATATTTTTATTACTATTATTATTACTATTGTTATTATTAGTATTAATATATTACACTCAAGAGAATATTCACCTATATCGGTTCAAATCTCTTTTTTCTTGTATTGATACTACTTTTTTCTTTTCGCTCAGTTTTTCCTTTCTCTGTTGATTATACCCCTCTTGTGAAGTGTGAGACGGTCAAATAATAATAATAATGCACCCACTCCCCCCCAAAAAAAAACAGCAATAAAAACGAAGTGTCAAAGAAGCAGAAGTGGAGTAGCAGACGATACGGGAAATAAAACCCTGCTGATGAAAGTAAAAAAGAAATATTACTGCTTTAGTATCTAAAGCATACATATATATATATATATATATATAGGCGCAAAATAAACATATCATTCACACACAACTCAAATGTACAGATGCAGCCGCGGCGTGAAAAGAGAGCCGGGGGAGTAAGCGATAGTAATACATTGATTACAGAAACATATTTGTGTCTGCAGCTCTACCACACTCAGAAATGCAGCAAAAACTAAAAAAAAAAAGGTCAGCACACCGACCATCACGACTATTTTTGAGCCCTTTTCCTTTTTCCCCCTTTCTCTCTAACATTGTGTGATATGTGAAAAGACATTAAATAGTAATAATAATAATAATATAAACGTATATTATTTTTAAAACAGTACAAGTGACACCTAATTTTTGCATAGCGCAAAGAACTGAAATAATATTTCTGGCCTTCGTTTGCTTTTCCCCCCCTCTCCGACCATATTTACGACACGCGTGCCTGAGTGTAATATTACCGCTTATGATCAGTCGGTCATCTCGTTGTGGTACGCCGCCCATAGACGTCGCCTAGCGAATAACTGCAATACCATTGAAAAAACAAAGCTTAAGAGAAAAGTTAACAGCATTGTTTAAAGAATAAGTAAAGAGATGTTGCAGCGAAACCCGCAAGTGGTGTTGACGCCTAACTGAAGCTTAAATGCGGAATATTTCACATGTTATGGGCGCAGCGGTGGCAACTTCGTGAGTTTTGTGGATAATCTCCCGCGCTGCCTGCCACTCTCCTTTGAGAAAATCGTAAAGGTCGGGTATTAAAAGAAAAAAAATGTACAAGTGCATGCAGAAGGTGAATGGGAATTGGGATAATTATATACCGCCACATGAGATAAAATTGACGAATGGATTGTGCCCATAATAGAACTCTCATCATCCGTCTGTTTTGACACTATTCGTAGCTAAATTTTCTTCTATTTTCTCTTCTCCGTGCCCCTCTTTTAGTTCCGAATTTCTCTCGCTATGTTTCTCGCCGATGGCGAGACAACCTTCTCGGAACTTTCTCATCAAATCAACGTCCCACTCACAAGCTTCTATGATTTCAACTTCCCGTGCATGACAACGCTCCATCAAAGCGAACACAAAAAGGTGTTTCTTGGCTCGCTCCGCGTTCTCTTCCTCTTCAATCGACCGCCGCTTGATCTCTTCTGAAAATAACGCAATATCATCGAGCTCCATCGCGCAGCGTAGAACCGTGCGGCCATGTTCCTCGAAAAGAGCCAACGCATCTCTGTCATTTTGGCATCTCAAAACAAGTTCTCTAAAAAGCGTTACACCTGTTGCACGTCCACACACCAAGCGCCGTGTCATTTCAATACCATACAATTTTGGGTATACATCAACCTGAGATTGCATAAACAGCCATGCATGGACTTGTGCCACTTGTGTAAGCAATTGAAACGACTCCAACTCTACACGGAACAGTGTCTCCATTGTGCTCAACAAGTGGCTAAAAAGTTCTTGCTCAAGAGAAGCATGCTCCTCCATGATCTCGCTGCGTGACTTTTCCTCGCGCTCGTGAAGTTGCTGCAAGCTAACGCGGTAACGCTCCTTGCGTCCCCTTGTCAGGTACACCCAACGCCTGAGATAATTCTTCAATGGGGCACTTCCAAGCAACATGCCTCGATGCACAAAAACAAACAAATCCCAGATGGGTTGGAATGCTTTGTTCTCCTCCTCAAGTACATAACTTCGGTTGATTTCTTCTCTGTAATTTATCGCCTGGAGTCCATTCAGCATCGTGTCTTGCAGTAATTTTTGCACCGGCTCGCCGTATTCACTCTCCTTGTCACAACTATCCACGAGGTGCAACGCGCCCAGGTGTTGAGAAAATAACTTAACAGCTTCAAGGTGTTCCTCATCTACAATCGTTTCGCGAGCGACAAGTTCTTCGCGTATGTATGACAACCGAAGTGTCGCAAGCTCCCGTGGCCCAAGTGACTTCCACTCACCGTTCACAAGTATTGTCCTCCGTTTAAACCTTGCCTCATCCAGCAATGAGGCGTGGTTTGCAAAATCTGCTGACAGACGGCTTGCTCGACCGGGAACAAAAACGCTCGGGCCCCATCCTGAACTTGCAGATGAAGCAACACGTGTCTCTGTAGCATTATCGCTTATATGAATACCATGGTTACAAAATGTATTTCCCCACGGAGATGGGGCCGTAGGGTAATTCACCGGCGGGCCTTGTGTATGAACTGATGTGCAGCCGCCGAAGCTCGTTGGCCGGATGATGGAACCTCTATTATTGCTATACCGCGTACCAAGTTTTCTTAAAGCATCGCCAACCAAGTAATCAAGGCGTGTTTTCAACGACTTGGACCACAATGGATGCTCACTCACATGAACCACCGTCCGCACGTTATACGTTGGGCACGTTGATACTGGTTTAAGCGCTAACTTTTCCCAAGATGTAAGCGGCCTGCTGAACTGTCCAAACGGCTCAGTGGGCTGATCCCCATAGCTTTCAGTTGGGCAACTTCGATATGTCATGGTGTAATCACGTAAGCTTTCCCCTTCTACATCACGGCCTTCAGATGACGAAGTTCCCAGGGGGGGAAGAAATGACGTGTGACTCACGCGAGGAGTCTGTGGGCACTCACCAGGCGGATTCCCATCTCCTTCAGTGTAACTCATTTCTTCTTTTTTACAGATATCGAAATATCAGACACGCAGGTACGCCCTGGTGTATTGAGACAAAGAGCCCACGTAAACAGTGCAAGAAAAAAAAATAATTATTATAAAGAAAGAAAGGAGGATGCGACTTGAAGCGATAATTCACTCTATCTTCCCCCCCTCTCTCTTCTTTAGAGTATGTTTCTCCCAGAAAGAAACAAAAACCTAGAAATACTCTATGGTAGAGTGAAAGGTGCTCTACTCACCTCTTCCTTCCTTCCTTCCTTTGAACTTTCTTTTCTACTATTGAGTATATTGAAAAATCATAGGTGATGTGACGGAAATATTACAAGCATTTTTTTAAAAATTCATACAGGGATTCAAAAGGAACGAGACAAGAAAGAAATATGGTCAAGCGCACCTGCAACATGAGGCAGTACAACGGCTCCAGGACAGTTCACCCTTATAATACACACGAACGCAGGTGGAGTGAGGGTTCAACACTCCCTTCTGTAACTTCGAGCCTCTCTATTCCAGCTTCACCCACATCAACGGGACAATCTATGGGAGAGACACACATATGACAAATTTTAACGTGCACTCATTCTATTAACAGAACAGTATGCAGGGCAAAATGGACCTCGTTTCGAGGAACGAAAAAAGAACAAGGAAAAGAGCCGTAATTCCAGTTTCTGCTGACGCCACGGCAGCAAACGGGCTGGAGATATGGATAGTTGTATAAACGTACGCAAGACACCAGTCAGTCACTCAAGTGAAATAAGTCGAATCGTCTCGGTTTAGTAGCGATCGATTTGTCCGGCATAACTTATCACTCCCGTCCAGAAGCTCCCTCGTGCGCTCAAACAGAGCCTGAAGGTTCCGCTCCACTTGGTTTGTTTGCTGCCATTCTGTCTCCTCTAGAAACTGTAGTTTAAGCTCATTTGTGCCTTCCACAACGGCATTCCGCGCCTCAGGAGAGAGGCGTACGAACCGACGAAAGCGCAAAGCGTACGCCACATACTGAAACATCGGGTTATTATTGAGACACTTCGACAGACGTATGGAACACTGAGTAGCGTCACGGAAGAGACACGTAGCCACAAGGTTCTCTTCCTTGTCATCCCCACCTGGAATAAGATATAAAATCGTTCGGTCGTCAAAATGACACCGCACCGTGCCATTCGTTAGTGCGGCAAACGTACCGATCCCATCGATGGCACTTGTGAGGAACACAACACTTCCAGCGGCAGCCGCAGCATTGATTGCGGGGTCGTCGCTTACCATACGCATTTGCGTACGGTCGATGGCGGCTTCTGCTGCATCTGAAGGTGATATCGGGCCTATGGTCAACCCAGACGTGGAGCATGCGGTGGCACTTCTAGCAATCCTGTCGGCCCCGTTTGCAAGAGCAAACCTCAAATCAAAGCCCGCTATTTCGTCAAACATTTCCCGTTGCTTTTCTACACGCGCTGCAGCAATATTCCGTTGTGATATTTCAATGCAAGAACCACCCACTTCCGGGAGGTAACGACCACGCTGAGCAACAGCAAATGGCGCCTCTTCCAATACACTACTAAAGTAAAGTAGTGATCCTCCAGCCCTTGACATGACAACACCATCGCTGTACTCGCCTTCTGGGACTGGCGGTGATGATGGATCTTCTGGAGGGAGTTGACTGTTTCCATTATTACTCAACGGTCCCTCATGTTGCTCCGGAGGAATAACAGGTGGGAGGCCTAATAGTCCATCCGCGCTTTGATGGTACACCTTGTATCCACCACTGCGACGCCAGTGATGCACGACATAACTTTCACCTATTGGTTCCACCAACGCAACGCTTTCATCTTCTCGTATCATACAAAGTACGGATCCGGCTACGAAATATGGTTCGCGGGGCCCTGACGTTGCTGATGCGTCAACAGTACGAGTATTCTCCCTATTAACACCACTATTCGGCCAACTTGCTTTACGTCCTTCAGGAAGGCACAATGAATGTCGCACATCTTTGGTCTCGCAAACACCAAGGCCCCAGTAAATTGCATGCGGTACACGACCCATAGGGTCGGCGTCGTAGCGCCACACAACCCGCTCTCGCGGATTACGTATCTGTCCATTGCACATGGCATTTTGCATCTGTGGGTTGGCAATGAGTGCGTGTACATGATCATACCGGATGGAAGAGAAACGGCAAGGTTTATGATCTTGCGCTGTGCGAGGTGTTGTCTCGTAGTACATGCGACACTCTTCATCTTCAGTAGCTAATGCTGCGGCCTCTGCTGGGGTATGATCCGCTGGTAACTCCTCATCGAACTGGAGGGCAACCTCAAGCATACGAATCCACTCACGTGGCGGGTCAATGAGAGGAAACGTTTGCTCCATCCACACATAATGAAAGGCCCGTAGACTATCAACGGTCCCTGTGATGAACCCCCGTGAATCAGTGGGGCGAACAAAAATAGACCTTGCTCCGCTCCTCTCCACAGCTGGTGCCGGCCAACGCACTGAAAAAGTCATTCGTCCACCGTGAAGTGTCAGTGAGACACGTCGCAGTGCACACCACAGTGTGGCTCGCGATCCGCAACGCTCAAATAGCCTTCGGTCAACAGCTACCACGAGAGAGTCAATGGGGCCTGGGTGCCGCCACACTTCACATGGTGTCACTGTGAGCCCAGAAATGACACGTGGATGAGGAGAGTAGTAATTATATATCTGCAAAGCCTCACTTACCTTTTTCTCGTACTTTGAGAGAGTGAGGGCAGTAAAATAATAATCACCTCCCTTCCCTTCATCGCCTGTTTCGCTTATGTCAAGACGGCTGCGTGCCCCCATACTTCCATCAATAGCAACAAACGTTTGCATCTCATCACAGAATGAAAGCACCGTGCCATCCCCATAGACGAAATCTACCGAACTGTCGGTCCACGCACAGGCTTTTACAACATGATCAGCGACGGAAACCTCATTGTAGAATCTGCGAAGACTCATGACAGCCACAATTCCTGATTTAAGTAGATATAATCGATATTATTAGTTGCTGATTTTTTTAATTTTTCCTTTACTAAAGAAAGTTAATTTATAGTCCCCACCGTAACCGGAGGCGTAGCAGTGGGCACTACAGCTCCACCGTTAGAAGTTGACAGATTCACCTTTTGCTAACAAATAAAGTAGAAGCATAATGGAAGGAGAACATACAAGACAGGTAATGGCTTTGAAGAGTTGTTGCATTTAAACAACAATGCGACGTAAACAAGCAAACCACCACGGGCGGGGTTGAACAATATGTGTACAAACGCCCTCCAAACTTCCACAGTTTCCGAACAATAGTCCTGTCAGTCTTTATTCATTTAAATATGTATTTTTTCATCCCTTCGCGACACACATGCGTGTCCATAACGTCACGATGTCAATATTTCAACCATGGTGAAACTGCAACGTGCCACACCCCCGGTGAGATCCGATCCTTCCCCTCAACCACACAAACCCTCCTTTCAGATATCGATCGCAATACCTCATACCTATTCAAAATCTCTATTACTCTGCCTTACCCCTCATTCTTTCATTTCCTTTCGTTTCTTGAGGGATCATCTCCGCATCGCTGCATGAAAAGTAATGATAGGTAATACGAACATGTGCACATACACATGCATGTATAGCGAGAAGAACAATGAAAAGAGAGGAAGGTGTCATATTGGTAATATCGGCGTCATTGAAAATATCCATCCAAGAGCATGCTGAGGGGCCGGCAGGTACGGGGGAAAACATGGAGCAGGGCGACACCGAGAAAGGACAAAATAAAACAAGACAAAAGAGGGAAAGATATTATCCATCCACAACGTACCGGTACAGCACACACGAAGTCGAGAAAAGGAAGAGGGTAAACGGATAAGGTGAAGTAAACAAAATGTCCTTCGCCGCCCCCTTTTTTTTTCACGGGTTTATATCATCCGTTTGGTGTCTCTTCGTCTGCTTACTTTCACAGTTCCCTTCCCTCCAGCTTTCCACACCCGCCATTCCCTTCGCGGTGGACTGTTCCGTCGCCGCCAATTCATTTCACGAAACCCACCCACTGACAACCGCGGTTTATCCGAACTTCCGTTCGTCATATTCTCACTCATTTCCGCATCAGTGCTGGCTCTATCGAGGCGGCACCTTCAGTACCTTTATTAACGTCGCCAAAAGATTAATGTCATCCTCTGTCAATTCATCCTTAAACAATTTAATCGCATTAACAGATGGACGGGAAATGAGTGAGAAGAGTTCATCCGATTTATCAAACTGTCGCCCGAACGTCATTCCACTTTCCCCTGAGTTTATTTTAACCGAACACTCGCAGCCCACGCGGCCAACAGTGATGCTCTTCTTATCGCGCTCTAATGACATCACTCGCCCGATGAGATGTGGCGTATCGCCCCGCATAAAAGCGAGTGGCGTTCCCGGGTGGAGCTGACCACACTTCACCTTCACAGGGAGAATAATAGGATCGGTGTTATGGATGGCATCGTCGAGAATGGTGAGTTGTACAGGAAAGACGGCAATTGCGCGTGCCTTATCTTTTTCCCGCTTCTCATACTCGTTTATATACCTTGTGAACATATCAAACAAATGGTAGATGATCTTGGCCTCAAACATATCGATGTCGTTCTTCTTGGCAATGTCTCGAGCGTCATCGGATATCTCAACATCGAAGGCAAGAACAACAGCGTGACGCGGTGACTTCCGTTTCATGGAGAGGACATTGATCATATGTCTCTTATGCAGTGGCCCAATGGAGGCGCTTGCAACAGGAATCTTCATTTTGTTCAAAAACGACAACAAGGCTTCCAGAGAACCAAGTGTAGAGCTTTGCACCGTAACCCCAACACCGTCGGGACTCAACTGGTCCGTAATGCTGTTCGCATCCTTCATCACCTCCTTTGCAACGGCTTCTTTATCGTCTCCCGGCCGCACGACGAGAAGATGCGAACCAGGAATAACATACTCCAGTTCGTTGGCCGCAATCTTAATTCCCATTGCTGCCTTCATTGTCTTGTGATGAATGTATTCCCCTCTTACTCGAAGTTCCTTCATGGGTTGTGGTGTGAGCAGTGCACGGATCTGCGTGAACACGGGCCCGTTCTGCCCACAGAGGCAAATATTGTCGCCCTCGTGAAGCTCGCCGTTGATGAGGATGGCATCGATAGTAAAACCATACCCCGTTGTGGGCTTCACCTCCAGAATGGTACATTGCAGGTCATCCTTGTATGTAACTTTCCCTTCCATGAACTGTTGCACCAGTTGAACTTCCAACAGAATTAGGTCACAAATGCCTTCTCCTGTCTTGGCCGACGTTGGCACAATTGAAACCACCTTTCGCACCTCCTTGTTATGATAGTACAGTTCGGAATTGAGTCCCTCTGCAAGCAATTCCTGTTTTACTTGAACAAGCCGTGTGCTAAACTCATCACGGACATTAGGCTTCTGTAAGGAAAGCGTTTGCTCAATGTCCATGTCCTTGTGAGCAACCCAGTCGTAGAGGCGATCCACTTTGTTCAATGCGACGATGAAGGGGCACTTTTTCTCGCGTAGCAGACGGATTGACTCACGCGTCTGTGGTTCCAACCCGTGCATTATATCCACAACGAGAATAGCGATGTCGCACAAACTGCTTCCACGACTGCGAAGATTTGTGAAGGACTCGTGACCGGGTGTATCGATAACGAGAAGACCAGGCACGTTCAGCTGATGCTGGTACTTTTGATTGAGATCAGCTGTGGCTTCAACAATTGATTCCCGTGGAAAAAAGGTGGCACCGATCTGCTGCGTAATACCACCGGCCTCACCGCCTTGAACGTTAGTCGCTCGAATACGATCCAATAAACTAGTTTTACCAGTGTCCACGTGTCCAAGAACACAACAAATTGGCGACCGGAGTTTTGTCACGCTCTCCAATACATGCTCCTTTGCTCGCCTTTCCTCTTCCTTCGCGCGTTTCCGCGCTTCCTTCGCCTTCAGTCGCTCTTCCACCATCTCAGCACGTCTCTTACGGATACGCTCGTTATTAATTTTACGCTGCTCTCGCCGATCGTCACGCTCCATCATGGCTTCCCAGTCTTCCTCGTCCACCTCCGCATCGGACTCTGTTGGCTCCGTCACCTCACCGTCATCTTCCACTGGTAGATCCAAACTGTCTTCGTCTGATTCATGACCGGCTTTGGCTGCCCTCTCATCAGCTGCGTCTTCCTCCTGTTTCTGAGTAGGCTTTTGTTTTTGCTGCTTAGGTCGTGGGGCTTCCCGCTCCTTTTTCTGCTGTTCCCGAACTTTCTCCACATCAGGAACGATAAAACCGGCGGCAGCCATACGTTCCAGAACATCATTGCGGGACTCCTTGGTTCCCATTTTGCGAGCCAAGCGCTCCTCTTCCTTCCGCCGCTGACGTTCCCGGGCGCGCTCTTCCTCTTCAAACCTCCGTTGCTCTTCCGCAAGTCGTTCCTCTTCACGCAACCGTTTTTCCTCTTCCTCCCGTTCCCTGCGAAGCCGTTCTTCTTCTTCCTTTTGCTTCTCCATGTGCTGCTTAAGTTTTGCGATCATCGCGGCGGGAGGCCCGCCCTTGCGGGCGGGGGCGCCTTTTGGCGCTGCCTTTGGTCCTTTAGGCGGCATTATCCGTTAAAACGATGTTTCGGCTGGACCGATGGTGGTGCGTGGCGTGCTATGAAGTAAAGGGTGTAATGGTGTCGGTAGTGGTGATGACGAACAGATAACGTGCGCTAATGGTAATAGTGCTCCGAGCTAACGTATATATATATATATATAT
>NW_027123158.1:11057-11434 GCF_001457755.1 Trypanosoma equiperdum
CTTTCTTTTTTGCCTTTTCTTCAGAAACTGTGACACGCCACCTACGTTTCCTCCTGTGGTGAGCTGCACCTATTGGCCTCGGCGCCTTTGATGTTGAATGGCGGAAGAATAACGGTCCGTCCTTCCTTTAATCGCAACGGCGGAAGCGGTTATCGATGAATTGTCGCTGACGTTATTGTTAATGCTGCTCCTTTAATCTTCTGGTTCAGTTCCACTTACTCTTCTTATTTGATGCAGGAATCTTTAAGTAGGCACAACGTCGTGTTTCAATGCGATGCTCCCGTTTGTGTTTACTTTATCTTAAAAGATGCCTCTGGAATTACTCCGTGAAAACGGCGGATCCTTTTCGCAATCAACTCAATATATATATATATATA
>NW_027123158.1:11445-16562 GCF_001457755.1 Trypanosoma equiperdum
GCCTTCCTGCTTGGACGTGCAATTTCGAATACTCTTCCACAGTTGTCTTTTTTTTTTTCTCAGCACACACACACGCAGGCACGTGAGGGAAACAAATGCAGAGCCCTAACGTTAATTTTACTATTATTGCTTTCGCGTACCTAGTTATTTGTCAATACTCTGTTTCTTATATATATATATATATAGACAAATATATTTATTTACAACAAATATATATAATATATACACGTACGTATATGAGGGGACGGATGTGCAGGTATTTTTGTTGTTTAATTCCGGTTTCTGTCCCGTTGTATTTCGAGAGTACGCGATTTATATCGTCCCCTAACCTTTCCTATGTGATTGAACCGCTTACGTACTGCTGCGGCACTCCTGTTCTGGAGATAATTACTTTTTCTTTTAAGAGACTTCAGTGTTGAAATGCTTGCTGCTGCGTATCAAACTATGTGTATATTATATTTGTATACACGTGTATGTGCATGTGCGTACATGTTAAGAAGTTGAAAACAACAAGAACAACAAAGGAAACGGCAAAGGGACACGATTGTAAAGTTGTGATAAGAAAGGTTAGATATAACAATAACAATAATAATAATTTTTTTTTAAAAAGGCGCGTATCGTTCACACAGTGAGCTTCAACAACACAAGCGTACACATTTGTGACGCTCTCTTTCTTCTTCTTTACTTTCCTTTTCCTCCCTCTTTTTTTGGGGGGGGATCTCCCTTCACGAACTAACACAGACAGTTAGTAATATATAAATATAAAAATATGTCAATGGGGTGCGTGATCATTTCCATTTCCTTTTTCAGCATAGCATCATTCCCTTTCATTGCTTCAAACACACACGCGAAAAGAAAAGCAACAACACCACAAGTTGTGAAGAGTACCAAACACTTTAAAATATTGCCTAGTGGTGGTGCCGGTAGCGGAAGAAGTAAAGAAAGCAGCGGGAAAGCCTCTCAAAACGTAACGCGGCAGAAAAATAAATTAAGTTGAACAAAGAGGAACCACACAAGTACAGGCACATCCCTACAAAAACAACGGTAATACCACTAAAAACAGGTACATGCATCTCAAACGAACACAACCAACAAATCGTAAATGTTGGATCACAACACAAAAAGAATATATACCGCTGCAGCTGTTGTGAAAAGTAAGATGAAAACAAAAAACAAAACAACAACGTCAGGCACAAAAGTAGAAAGTTTACTACTAAGTACTCCACAAAAGCGATCATGAGACCGAGTGATATTCCGCGTAATTGTGAATACAAAAAAAAGCGGGAGAGGGATGAGACTTCTCACCAGAGATTTTCTTTCTCATTTTTTCCTTTTACCTTCATTTCTCCAGTTGGGCATTCACATGTTTGCTTTTTGGATTATTCGGAGTCACTACGCTGCACTGCCATTATCTGTTCACTCGCCGACAGCACATAATAGTGTAGGTGAAACAAGTAAAACAACCCCTGTACCATGTTAATCCTATCCATAAACAGCCAAATATATAAGTATAAATATACAAATATAGATATTTATCTCTTTGTTCAATCTACTCTATTTTATTCCCTCATTAACTGTCTAGAGAACTGACGAGAAATAAAGATGCCCCCCCCCCGCTACACACACATACACACATACAGACACACACACGAACACGCACAAAAATAAAAAAAAGAACAATAATAACAATAACACCGAGATCAACAACAACAAGAAATGCCTAGTATGCCGAAACGGCAGTCATGGTGTGAACCATAAGTTCCTCCATTCCTTCTTCTAGCGCTGCCGCAAGTTTGTTACCGTATTCCCACAGTTCGTCCGTAAGTGCAGCTATATCAATCCTTTCAGCCTGTTGGGGTAGCGGCACAATCCACTCATACTCCAAACGTTCGCCCTCATCCCCAGCCTTTGTGATGATGAGCGGCGTTCGTTTTGTCTCTACAAGTTGAAGTGTTACACCAGTGGCCGTTTTCTTGGCCCACTTGCGAACCACACGCTCACAACAGTACACAACATCACCTAATTCCGGCGATAACACCGACTGCACAGAATCCCGTGTGCTACGTAGTATGTCCGCTTCAAGGTAAGCATCCGCAATACGTTTCTTGATGGGATGCCTGGCACGCACGACGTAACGCAAATCGGGCATCTTACTGCGAATGTAGTGTGAAACGAAGAACCGATCCCACGGTTTGTTCATCATCGTGCACTTAAGTTGACCATTGAGCTCACAATCGAAAAACTCTGCCATGCGACGGATTGTGACTTTATAGCTCGTTGTGCGTTCCTGTTGGATGCTCATGTTAAGAGCTGCCGCCAGAGACTCCATGGCCGCTACGTTGGATTCGCTCGCAATGGCAAACCAGGCATACGGATGCTGAGCGTAGAGATGCTTTTGCACTGTCCACAGCGGCATGACATTACGATTTTGCTTTGCCACACTGCGATAGTAAAGTGCCTTACCCGCTCCGATGTTAAGCTCACCCGGCATATTCATATTCCAAATATTCATGAGGCACCATTCAAAGGCCATTCGGAATCGCATTTTGTTTGCGTCGTTTGGGGCAACGTGAATTGCTGCCAGGGCATTCTTCACCTTACTTTGCCCCGGAAGTTTGCTCGGGTCGATACTCGCAATACCCACATCTGTAGCTGTCTCACTGTGCAGAAGCTGAAAGGCTCGAGGAGAAAGCGGATCATAACGTTCGCCCATTCGTCCAGGGCTTAATTCCATAAAGTCCAACTCACGACGGTCCTCAAAACCGGGTTCTGCACCCCAATCACCGTATTCATCCGCTTCTTCCAGCGCATCTTCGGCACGATCATAGTCCGTCACAACAATGGCGTGTGGGTTGTCCTCCTGCGGTACCGTTGCGCTCGCCTGCTGCTCAGCGGAGAGAATTTCTTCCACCTGCCGCACCAACGCACTCTTTTTTGCACGAGGGTCCACATTTGCCACGCGGCAGTGCTCCTGTAAAAAAAAAGCAAGTTCCGGTACTGAAAGTGAAAAGAGATTGCCTTCATTCCATAAGCCCCATACGGTGTTACGAGTAATGTGTGAGAAGTCACCGCTGGCTGCCGGTGCAGCTGCAGAAAAAGACTGCTGACGAGTCGCAATTTGCAGCGGTGCGACTGCTCGGCTAAAGGCACTTGTTGCACCGTTCAAAGCGCTGAATATTTTCAGGCGCGCGCGCAGCATGTAAAAAAACTTTTTAGAAAGAGAAAAAAACAAATTAACGTGAAATGAAGGGCCAGGCCACTCCCCGCAACAAAACTACCGTGCGGTTACACTTGCTCTTCGGACTCACTATCGACTTCGGCAGACTCAAACAAACAAAAAAAACAAACAGTTTTTTTTCTTTCTTAGCCGTCCTGATACCACCGTGAGCACCTTAACGGTTCAGCGGTTATATTGTTGAGAATGCCGCGCAGTGTGTTGTGTTGTGTTGCCCCGTTTCTTCCCGTTTGTTTCCGCCCTGCAATCAATTAAGAGCCGCTATTATGACACAACTTTTTTTTCCTTCTTCAATTCTCTTATATATATATATATATATATATTTCTCTTTCGCTTCCTTTTGTTGTTGTTTTCCCTTGTTTTATTTTTTAATTATTTCTATCCCGAACTTTATATTATCCTTTAGCTAAGGATTTGTTACCGTGTTGTCTGTCTTTTTTCTCTTTTTCCTCTTTTTTTACTTCAAGTTCTTACTTGAGCAACTTGAACTTGAAGAACTTTACGTGCAACCCCTCAAACGTCACTTCCTATCCCAATCAAAGCACGTAAATAACACCAAAAAACTACTACTATATATAAAAAAAAGCAAGTGAGCTAAGAGAAAAAGAGGAAGAAGAAAAATTGAAGTATAGGGTGAAGATTAAGGCAATGTAATATCCGTGTGGTATGTATGAGGGTGTATGTTACATTTAATATTTAAATACATTATGCATATATAAATATATAAATATACGTTCATTGGCTTGTTTTATAGACGCGGCCGTGCCGCAGTGATTATTTCATTTCTACCGCCCGATTGAGCCAATCCAGCGTTTGGAAAAGGGATAACTGCCTTTCGCTGTTTTCCCCACTTTCCCTCAATCCTTATAATAATTTCCAACCTCTTCTTTCTTCTCCTTTGCTCCGTTTTTCTTTTCTTTTTTTTTTCTTTAAAAAAAACTCTTTTAAACATTGTTTTCTTTTACCTCTTAGAAAAATAAATATATTATTTCCTTTTTAAAATTTCTTTTGCATCTCTTTCTTCTTTTCTTTTCTTTTGTTTTTTATTTTTCTTCTCCCCTCGATGTTGTTTTGTTCCTTTCCGTCAAATGTCCAATATTCATCTCTTTTTCCTTCTTCCCTTCCTCATTCATCTATTCGTTTTATTTACAAAATTTGCCTTTTGCCTTTTCTCATTTATTTTTTTTTACTTTAATCATTTTTTTCCCTTTCCCTCAATACTTATAATATCCCTCTCTTTTTTTCCTCGTTTATTTACCCGGAGGCATGTGCAAATTGTTTCGGCCGCCCATCAAGAATTAAAATCAAAAGAAACAGAAAACAACAACAACAACAACAACATCATCATCATCATCACCAACAAGAAACATAAATACACACAAACACACATAAATATATAAATATAAATATATAAATATACATATATGCATTTATGTATTTATTTTATCTGCACAGCCATACAACAACAGCTACAACAACAAAAAAACAAAACAAAAACAAAAGCCGTCCAACCACAAAAAGGTGTGACATTGAAGTTTTTAAGAAAAAAAAAGTGATGACGATGGCGAAGGGAGCGCAACAGTAATAATAATAACAATAATAATAAAACCCCAACAGAAAACTGAAACAATCAAATTAAAACAAAAAAAAGTTACTTACTGGTATTAACAACTATATTATATAGATTAGTAATAGTGACAATTAGGGCAATAATAACACTAGTATAGCAACAACAAAAATATATATTATATTCGTGTTTAATTACATAAATTTAAATATATAAATATATTTTAATTATTTATTCACGTGTGCGTGTGTGTGCGTGCGTGTGTTTAGCAGTACAAAATCGAGAAAGGAAGAAAAACAACAACAACAACAACAA
>NW_027123158.1:16585-18350 GCF_001457755.1 Trypanosoma equiperdum
TTTTATTTTATGGGGATGAGGCCGCTTGTAAGAGAGGTTAGGAGTCCGAATGAAAACGAAACAGGCTCATAGGTAAAGGAAAGCTGAGCAGCGTAAAGAGAAATAAATTCCGTATTTCATGCAAAAAAAAACAAAACAAAACAAAACACATACAAAAATAATATAGAAAAAGAAATATGCGTATTTATTTATTTATGTATGTATTATATGTGCGCCTTCCCCTTTGTACACGTAAACATAAAACATAAAACATTGCTCAAAAAAGAAAAAAAAAAGAAAGAAAGAAGGAAGGGTTATGAAGAGCTGGAAGCACGAACCTGCACGGACAGTCACAAATGTATAACCCACAACAAATCAAATCAAATCAGAGCAAAAAAGAAAAAAAAGAAAAAAGGACTTGAATAAAAAGAAAGAAAAAAAGAAAGAAAAAACAGGTCAAAATTGTAGGTTCCCTCAGACGCATCCGACATGTGCTCTGATCACAGCTCAAACATATCCACAAATAATTTAAAAAAAAACAACACGACAAAATACTTGCGAAAAAGTATATAAACATGTGGAAAATATTTGTATGTTTATAAACTTCTCCAATGGTTTCGCTGACATTATCAAATTCATCACAACTTTTCCCTATTCTCCTCCTTTCCTCCTTTTATCTCCAGTCACAAAATATATAAGCACACACGCGCGTATTTACACATGATCTTCTCTTTTTTTCTTTGTAGAAAACAACAACAAAAAAATCGATATAAATGATTTAATTAATACATATAAATTAACACAAAAATATACCGAATACACTTTGCCATTATTCCTCTTGTCGTAGCAATTTTTTGTTTGTTTGTGCGTGCGTGCGGTGGATTTGGTACAAGGGATATTTTACAACATCCCCACACCAATGCGAAGTCAAAAATACGTAAGGAAAAAAAACAGAAAAACAAAATTAATAAATTATTTAACGAAATGAATAAATAATTAATTAACCTTGTTTTCTTTTTTTTTTTTTCACTACTAGTATTGTTGATGTTATGGTGGAATCTCGTACAATGTAGGAGGGACAAGAAGAGGAAGAAGAATGATAATATGAATTCATTGAAACGAAACGAAGAACAAAAACAAGAACAAAAAACAAAAACAAAACAAAACAAAAACCGCCTCACGTCACTGCTTCCCATGCACTTTTAGTGCTTTTGAATAAAAAAAAATGGGAGAGGGGGTGCGCCTCATATAACGCCAGGCGATATAAAAATAATTTTAAAAAATTAAAAAAAAAAGATATTTATATCGTTATCATATCATCGGTAACAATCTCCTTTTGCTTGCCTTTTCCTTACTTACTTCCTTCTTTCATTTCCTTCCTCCTTACGAGGAAACAATAATAATAATAATAACAATAATAATAATAACAATGAGACACAAACTCACATGCACGAATCCACATAAATACCCAAATTCATTCAAATGAATGCATACAACAGAACACAAGGTTTTTTTCTCCTTAAAAAAAAAAAAGAAAAAAAAAAAGAAAATCATTGCTGAGAGACGGCGTGGCATCTATGAAAAAAAAATGTTATTGAGTGAGCGAATAAGTCGGTGAGTCATCGAAAACATTTGGTGCCATTGCGTGCGCATTTTATTTTTCTCTTGTCTGTTCTTTTTTTTTCTTTTTCTTTACATTAGCAGTATAATTTATGACCGATAGTAATGGTAAAACGAGTCCTTACGTACCCATCCCAAATGAAAATGAAAATGAAAGAAAAAAAAA
>NW_027123158.1:18366-18774 GCF_001457755.1 Trypanosoma equiperdum
ACAACAACAAGAAAAAAAAGGGAAAGGGAAAAAAACAAATACACAACAAATGATATATATTTTTTTAAAAAAAGAAAAAGAACGCATACATTTCCACCTGATTTCCACACTTGAATCATTATTTTCTTTTCCTTTTCTTTCTTTCTTTTTTCCCCTTCTTCCCTTCCATCCACGTAATTTCCTCTTATTACTAAAACAATAAATAAATATGTCAGCCACTGACGAAATAATGTCAAGGAAATGGAAAAGTAGGAGGAAAAGGGAAAACAAACAAACAAACAAACAAAAAAGATAAAAGGAAACAAATGCGGTAACATCACTTCCCTGATATATATATATATATATATTTCTCCTTTTTCGCTTTATAAAACCCGCTGTTTCCCCCTATTTTCCTTTCTTTTTTTTTTT
>NW_027124397.1:0-1399 GCF_001457755.1 Trypanosoma equiperdum
TCGCAGTTGGTGGCGTGTAATCACTGTCATCTTCCGCACGCTGCCGTTCGAATTCACGATAAGATTCATCAAGCTCAGTGGTGTTCCAGTCATGGTTTAGAAAATCACGTTGCAAGTCACATGCGAGTTGGACGGCGGCGAATGGACTTTTACATGCAATCATAAAAGAGTCTCCAACAGTTTTCACTTCGTAGCACTCATACCGTGTGATGAGGGAGCGGATCAAACGGTGATGTGTTGCCACAAGGTCAGGCATTTGCTCAGGGTGTGCTGCCCACTGCGCTGTACTGCTCTCGATGTCAGTGAATATTAATGTTACGGGGTCTGTTGGTTCCTTGGGAGCATTATTATTGTCACGTGCGTTCCGGCGTGATGCCTTTACAATAAGTGCCAGAACCGTAACAAACAGCGCCAACAGAACAATGCAGCCAGCTGCCACAGCACCAATATGCTTATTTATTAGTCGAATCCATTTTGGTTCATTATACTTCATTGATGGTGTGACAGAATTCACTACAGGAGACACGGAAGGATTCAGAACACGTGACATCGACCATACAGAAATATGCGTCGCACCATAGTTCACAGCACAGTGTTTCTCTTCAAATGAAGCTCCGTTAGTACACTTGTCATCAAAAGGACCATATCGCATATCATCAACTGTAATGACAGATTGGCTGAAGATGGCGTCTACAAGCTCCTCCGGTGTTACATGTCCCATACGTTGCAGCACATTTACCATTGCACGTGCAGTGGCATATCCAAGTAATGACAATGGCTTCCACTTCGACTCATTCTGTACAACTCTGTGGAACTCACGTACCAAATCGGATTCCGTGTTCTTATCTCCCCAATGTGGCAGATTCGTCGCGAATAGCAGACGGTCAGCAAATGGCTTGTCACGGAAGGCATTCACAAGTTCATCATAGAGTAACGCAACATCAAAGAAGGGGACAAAGATACGCACCTTATGGTGTTTGCCAAGGTGAGAGAGGATTATTGGAATATCATCTGAGGTGAGACCTGCAACCAATACCTCACCTGCAGTCGGTAGCTTGTCTCTCAAAATAGAACCCTCACCAATCGCAGAAAGAGAGCTTAGTGAACCGAAAAAGTAGTCAAGGGTTTTGTTCAGCATATCGCCAATGCCTTTCGCATCACCACCACGCACAATGGCGTGCATCTTTCCTGTACCATTTTGTATGATATGCTCAGCTATCACGAATAGTTGCTGCTCAAGTGTTGGTGACAGGTGAATCACATTCCTTCTGGGGTCACTCAGCTGTGGTGTGAGTATTATAGGATCGATGAATGCCATACCCTTCGTCCGCAGTAACGAATTATCCACGACACCAAACACAGCAGTTACAACTCGTTTCTCAACATCATTATACAGAGT
>NW_027123859.1:0-1147 GCF_001457755.1 Trypanosoma equiperdum
CAATCGAGCCGCTTCACACTACCGCATACGAGTTGATCCAGGAGTTAAACTTCACGCTCCCATCACCGGTGTGGAAGTAAAAGTTCTACACAAACTCAGAAACAGAAGAGGTACACGCAGATGCTGATAAAGCAGGGGTGACAACCATTGGCGGCGTCAAATATTGGAAACACTTGAAAAAGGCGGCTGAATCCTTTAAGAAAGGAACCGATAACAAAAGGGTAAAAGAGGCTATCGACAGTGATATATCGGAGACAGCCAAACAGCTAGGGCAAGCAGAAATAGCCGTGTTAGCAGAGGAACTCAACAGCTTGCAGCAACATTAGAAACCCCCTTCACAAGCGGCCAAAGATCTTACTGCGGAAAAAGCAAAGCAAATAATAGCGGAAGCCATCGCCGGCGACACAACCAGCGCGCTAGACACAATTACCGCCGACAAAGTTTTCGGCAGCTCTATAGCATCAACAGCAAGGGCAGCGGCCTGCACGGTAAAAGATGCAACTCCATCTCCAGTAACAGTTCTCGCCGCACTGGCATGTGTGTGCCAAAAGGATAGCAGCGATACAATAACAGACGGCGCGTGCGGTAACCAAGCAGCAACGGCAGCAGCCTGGAACAGCGGCGGGGGAGCAGTTGCAGCAAGTGTATACCAAACACTTGGGAGGACGTGCGGTGGACACTCAAAACAATCGGTAACGGCTCAGGAAATCAAGCAGTCAGTTCAGCACGTCAGACAATTAATAAACACAGACGCGACGCACGGCCAACTAGGTGCGTTTCGTTCCGGCTGTACGGGGAAATCAAATGGAGGAATGTGCATCAAATTCACCAATTTAGCGACAGCAGGCGAAACAGCGATCAAACCCATGAAATGGATGGCCGCCTTGGAGGACCTAGCAGAAACAATGGAAACAAAAGCCGCGGCAGCTGCCGCAGTAGCCCGGCTAAACTTACAATTAAAAACAAAAGAAACAGCCGCGCAGGTCGCCATTAAGAAAGAAAAAACATTTGCAGCTACATTCCCAGCCCCAGCACCCGTAGCCCAGCCAACACCCAAAACAGACCTCAAAAACAAATGTAAAGCACACAATAAGTCCAAAACAGCATGCTTAGGGGCTAAATGCGCATGGAAAGGACAAAAGAAGGA
>NW_027123859.1:1271-1565 GCF_001457755.1 Trypanosoma equiperdum
ATTTGTGGCCTTTCTGTTTTAATTTTTACCTCTTTTGAAAGAACTTTGCTGTTTCATATACTTTAACACATTTTCATGAATTTGTGAAATTTTGAAAAACTGGAAAATATAAATTTTTTTCTTACAGTGACCTATGGGTTTAAAGAAGTAGGGCAATGGTGTAAAAATAAGTAACATTTATTTTTTTATTTTAATTTATCTTGAATTATTATATAGATATTAGTTAGGGTTATAATAACATTAGTAATAGCAATAATAGCAGTAATAATAATAATAGTAATAATAGGAGAGTGT
>NW_027123979.1:0-136 GCF_001457755.1 Trypanosoma equiperdum
AATTTAAAAATTCTGCGTATTTTCATCAAGAAATGTTAAAACGCATAAACTTTTTGTTAATTTAGAAAATTCTCTCAAAATAAGAAAAGGTCTCAAAATGGAGCAAAAATGTTTTGCCAATAATTCTTAAAAGGTT
>NW_027123979.1:147-1639 GCF_001457755.1 Trypanosoma equiperdum
CTAATTGCTTCCTGTGATGTTTGTGGGTGTTTTTTCATCATTTTCCACTTTCACCCCTTCTTTGAGTTTGCATTTTCCATTGCTGTAGTCACAATATTTGTCATTTTTGCACTCATTTTCTCTGGTGTCTGGTTTGCATTTTGCCGCTTCCGTTTCTCCTGGGGTCGGAAAATGCTTTGTTTGCTCTATCTGATGTAGTTTGCCGTAACAGGCGGCCTGTGCCAGAGCGCCGTTTTCGTCTTTGGCGGACGCCGCTACGGTTGTTTTTTTGACGTCTTCTGCGGCCTGGTACTTCATTTCCTTTTGTTTTAGTGGATCTATTAACTTGCTTTGTAGTGAGCCGGTTATTCCTTGGAACAGGCCTTTGATGGTCTTTTCTTTCTCTCCTGAGGTTGAAGGTGGCATTGTTTTCCCTGTGGTTTCCAGCGATGCCACATCTTCCGCTTCGCTGTCAGATGCTAGCTCGGCGACGGTTTTGTCCAAGTAGCCGCTTATCGTTGCTACTGTTAGCTGCCGTAATTAGCATGTTACCGCCGCTACCTGCTCTTCGATGATAATGTGCGTGTCCCTGCTGTATACTTTGCCCGCTGTGCCTATGCACTTTTTTCCGGAATCGGTTGTCAGTGGCGTTTCCGCTAGATGCTCCGTGCGCTTCGCTTTTGTGTCCAGCAGACCTAACAAGTTGGTTGAGCCGGCGTTGTGAGGGGCGGCCGAGTTGCCGCAGACACCGTTTCCGAAGTTGCCGTTGTTGCTGGTGTAGCTGCTTACGGTGAACAAATTCCCTGTTAATTATAGTGGCAGCGCCTTCTCTATTTGTACGCCTTTGTAGTGCGTTAGTTGGGCCCTGCCGGCTATCGCCTCCTTTATGTGGTTTGATTCATCCAGGTTGTCACCACATTTGTTAGCCTTTGCTGCTGAGATAGTCGCTTTGATCCCGCATCTGTACATTGTGTTGCTGCTTCCAGCTGGCGCTGTTAGCCCCGCTACGTTCGCTGCCAACGTTGGGGCTATATTTTTACCAGACATCTTCTGTAATAATCGGATTTGCGCCGCCAGCGCGTTTAGTGTTTTCTTGGCTGCTTCAAGCTGCGCCGCTTTTGGTTCCTCTTGTCTCGCTTGTTTTAACCGCCTCGCTGTTAGTGCCAAGAGTGTTGCGAACTGCTTGCTACGTGTCGTTCCCTTGAAGGAGCAATGTGCTGTTTGCAACAATTCGACCTCCTCTGCAAGCTTTACAATCTGGTTCCTTATTTTCGCCTGCTGAAATTCGATTTCTTGACTTAAACCGTCGATAAATACTAGTTCGTGGCAGCCGGTTGTAACTGCTTTCCTGTAGTTTGTGTTGATGTCTCCTCGTACAGCTTGCCATGTTACGGCCAGCACCAGCAGACCAGAAGAAAGCCTAATTTTCTGTTCCATTGTGACACACTTCCGGTGTTGGCTGTGCTTGATTCCTGCTGTCAAGTGGTGTGTATTTTTTAAGTTAACAGAGGGT
>NW_027124137.1:0-642 GCF_001457755.1 Trypanosoma equiperdum
TATCCTTGTTTTATCCCTTTCCTTTCTTTTTGGGCTTGAAAATTTCCCCATCGAGCTCGCATTTCCCTTTGCATTCAGTTCCCTTCTTACCTGCGCAATCGTCCTCCTTTGCTTGGACTGTTGCTGTTACTGATTTGGCTGTTTGTTTGCTCCTTTTAAGCGCCAGGCCCGAGAAATAAGCCAGTGCCAAGCCATAGTCGTCGCTTTCTGCGGCTGCTTTGATACTCGTTTTGCTTTCTCCTTTCTCTTGGCTTAGTTGCAGATCGTCTGTTTCTAGGGCGCTGGAAAACTTGTCAATTGTTTTGCTCTCATCGGTTCCTAGTAGTAGTTTCGCTGCATTTTTACCTTGCTCGCTGTCGTTGTCTTTTTTGTTTTCCCCTAAAGCTAGCAGTGCTACTTGTCGTGCTACTGGGTCGATCGTCAACGAGCCGACAGTCTCGCTTTTAATGGATTTCTGCGTTTTCGGCATCTCCTTCCGATTTTTGCACAGGTAGTGGACGAGGCGCGTACGGTTTATAGCCGGCTCCTTAGAGTCCTCTTCGGCCGGTTTCTGGCAGTCGCTGCCGGTTAGAAACGGTAGGGACATGGCTGATAGAGGTCCAGGCTTGCCGGCTGTCCCGGTTCCGAGGCCTAGAAAGTTGG
>NW_027124137.1:652-879 GCF_001457755.1 Trypanosoma equiperdum
ATTCGGTTTCTCCTTCCGATTTTTGCAGAGTTAGTGGACGAGGCGCGTACGGTTTATAGCCGGCTTCGTCGAGTCTTCTGTGGTTGGCTTTTGGCAGTCGCTGTCGCTTGTAAATGATAGGGACGTGGCTGTTAGAGTTTCTGGTTGGCCGGACATCCCGGTTCCAAGTCCTAGAAAGTTGGTGCCGCCGAATGTCGCGTCGTCGCTGCATCCCTTCTGCGTTTCGC
>NW_027124137.1:889-1743 GCF_001457755.1 Trypanosoma equiperdum
TTAGGTCACCGGCGCTGCTGCCTTTGCTTGCGATTTTGAGCAGCGTCGCCGGTGGTTTAAAGTCTTTGTTTTCCACACCTCTGTAGTTAGCGGCTGTGGGCAATTCACTTGCTGCGAGTTTTAGCTTATCTTCGCTGGCCTTTGTGTCGCAGTTGGGACTGGCGGTTCCCTTTTTTAGCTGGAGTGTCAGCGAAACAGCCACACTTGCTGAGTGTAGTATGTTCCCGGGTGTGCCTTCATTTTTTGCAGCCGAGTACTCTGGAGTTGTCGCGGCGTTATTGTGCTGCAGGGCTTCTAGCTGTCCCTTTCTTCTGCTTATTTCGAGCGCTGTAGTTTTTACTGTACCTGTTGGTGTTCCTGAATGCATAGCTGTTTCCAGTTCTAGTGCTTTTTCTTCTTCTGTCAACTTCTTTACGTTATCCGCGAGGGTTGACGCTGCTGTGCCGAATGCGGACTTAAGATGGGTGAGGTACGCCAGCTCTGTGCAGGCGTCGTTTACTGCTTGTACTGCGTTGCCATCCGATTGGCTTGATCCTTTTTTCGTGAACAGAAGGGCTAAAGCGGCGACTATTAGCCTTAATGGTGGTGCTTTTAAGCTGTCGGTTGTGCTCAGGTTTCGCCTCCTCTGCGTCATGTTTTCAAAGCAGCTTGCTTGGTGTTTCGCTTTGTTTTTCGTTTGATTTATACCTGGTTCGAATGCTGCTTTGTTGTTAACGGTTAAAGGTGTTATTTTTTGCCTTACTTGGTGTAAGAAGGTATTTGAGAAAGTCCTTGTGTAATTTACCTTGCAGTCTTGACATCCAGGGCGGCACAATGGTTATAAAAAGATGTGCATTGTCGGTGTTGCCTCTTTT
>NW_027123160.1:0-7654 GCF_001457755.1 Trypanosoma equiperdum
GCGGAGGGCGAGTGTGGTTCACTGGCTGGGTTGCTTGGTCTCTCCCCAGCAGAAGATGGTGGCGACCTCGGGACTGGTAGTGCTGGTTTGTCATTGTCGAATGGCGCGCTACGCATAGCGGAGAGACTGCGGTTGGCGTGCAGTGCGGTACACGACCTGGAGCAAGAACTGAAGGCCAGTGGGGAGCGTGAGCGTGCCTCTATAGAGGAATGTGATCGATTACGTAATGAACTACAGAAGCTGGAGTCGCAGCGTTCTGATCTGGAGGAGAGTCTGAATGCAGCCGAGATACCGGAACAGATTTTGAGGGGTCATGTTGATTCTTTTTTGTGTCGTGTTTTTACGTCGTTGAAGTGTTTGCGTGATGTTGTTGCTGGTTTTGCTGTGTTTATGTGTTCTGATGTTGATGTTGATGGGAGCCCGTTTCTTTCTTTTGGTCAGGAGGGAACATTGGAGAAGAATATTGATTTGTCGCTGTATCGTTTAGAATTACTTGTTCCAACTATTGATGTTTTATGTCGTGGGCTTGTTGGGTTGTGTCGTTTTTATGAGGCTGATCGTTTGTCACTGATGAATGGATTGACTGGTCTTGGGGTAGAGCCGGGTGGTCTGGTATTGAATTCGGTTATTCCTTGCGCTGATGCTCGACGTTCTTTGAGTGGCACTCTTGTTGATATTGTTTCTGCTGCTGGCGATATATCCGTTGTAGGTGATTTCGGAGGTAATGATAACTCTGTTGCAGAAGGTGGAACTAAATCGTTGTTGCAGGCGGTCGGGGTTTGGCAGACTTCCGTTGAGGAGTTTTCTGCTGAGGAGCAGTGTTCTTATTCAAAAGTTGTTGCGGGTATTGTTGGAGGTTTTCGAGATGAGGGGATAGCTGCCCGTCGCGCCCTGGTTAATGTGCGTAAGGCGCTTGAAGGTAAGGTGCCCTGTAGGGATGATGTTATCGATGGTAATGTTGTTGCCTCTCAAGGAAGTGATTTGGAGACCAGTGAAGGAAGGGAGGTTGTACGCCTGATTGCAGAGCAGAGGAAGTCGGTTTTATTTGCTTTGACCTCTTTGTTGTCATCCGTGTCGGCCGACGGAGTTGAAAGGGCTATGAGATTAAGTAAGAATGTTCCCTTCAGTGATTTAGTGTTGTTGTTGCGCCACGAGTGCGTAAACGTTTCCAAAGCGTTTATGTCACTTAATGCAATTGTCCAGGAGGGTAGCAACATTGCAATTGTTACCTCTGGGGAAAGTGGTGAGAGTAGCCAGCCGGGGTCGTCAGTGACCGGGTTTACTGAGGTGAAAGGTGATAACGTGGTGCCATCGAAGACGTCTGCCGCCATTGAAAACGTCTCGTCACCAGACCTCGCCCCTTCACAGTCAGCCGGGGGGGAGGGCGGAAAACTTCACACGGGAAAGGGACCCGCTTCCGCATCTGATTCTGCTATGGATTCTACCGTTGCTTCCGCCGGGATATGTGCGGTTGATGGGATGCCGTCGCACTCAACCTCACTGTCTCGGTGCCCTAGTGTCGCTGCTGAAGACACGGATGAGAGGGCCGACTTGCTGTTTTCCCTTAGAGACTTCGTTGAGGCCGAAGAAGCTTCTGGGAAGCCGCTCGCAATCGTTCAACAGGTGCGTGAGCACATTCATGCCCGTACCGAGGAGCTTCAGCAGCTTCGTACTGCTGCAGTAAAGAGTGTGGAGACGCTCAGTGGTGATCCACTTCCAGCCGGTGCTAAGCCTTATGATGTAGCCGGCGCACTACTAGCAGCTGTGAAGACAACGAGCGACTCTATTGGTGGCGTCCACGCATTGCTGTCCGGTGTCACTTTGGAGGAAGCTCCAGCCCAAGCGACACGTTCACTTAAACCGAAGGCGAAACCTCAACCGGTAGGTCGTTGCAACTCCTCGATAGTGCTTTCGCTAAAGCGTGCCGTCTTGCTGAATCCTCGCCTTGCGCAGGCCGGTGGGAGGAGGTCCCGTGAAAGCGTGCAAATGGGGTTAAGCACGGCTTCTCGCTCTGCTGGAAACCGCAGTTCGGTGTCGGGAAATTCAAGTTCAGGAGGGGGAGGCGCATCCGTCGGCCCGCAGAAGCTACATGAACTCATCAAAGCTATCGAGAGCAAGCTAAAGATTGTCCAACATACAAGGGACACATGCAGTGTTTGTCTGTATCTTTTGGGCGACAAAGAGGGAGGGAACGTCCCTGCTGAGGAACTGCCGACTCGCCTCTTGCTGCAAGCACAGGACTTATTCTCCGGACTGACGCAAATACAGAACTTGGATTTAGGTGACGAAGACGATGAGCCCAACGCCGATGACAAGTCAAGCGAGGGGAATTCTTTGGTTGGCAAGCCGTCTTGGATAACCTCAAGGCTGCTGAAAGTTGCTAAGGTCTTTAGGTCGCTTCAGTATATCAACGAGTCTATGAAACAAAGGGAGGCTGTCGCTGAAAAGCAGAGAAGCTTCTTGCTACTGGATGTAAATGAATTACGGAACACCCATGCGGAAGAAAAGCGGCGGCTTCAAGATATGCTGGAGGGTGCGAAGGTGCAGCTGCGGGAGCGCGACCTTAATATCAAAGACATGCAGCAGCAGAATGCTATTTTGCGGGCGGATTACGACAAAGCCTGCGCGGAAAGTAAGCATATGACTCTAGAGTTGAATGATATGCGCGGAACGCTGGATGATCTTCAGCATTGGTTGGAGGGCGTAGAAATGGCCGCTGGGGTTGTGCGCAGGTCATCAGCTGCTGTCTGGGGACAGATTTGTAGCGTTGAGCAGAAGTTGACAGAAAGATTATCCGCATTTATTCCTACAGATCACGGGCGCTATAGGCGAACGAGTAAAACTAACGTAGAAGAGAAAATGGAGGTGTCGCTAACCGCAAGAGAAACCGGGGGGGAAGTGGAGTTGGTACCTGTTTCGGGTGGAAAGCTAGTGGTACAGCTGGTTGAGGATAGCGCTAGCTGCTTGAGACAATGTGAGGAGTCTCTTCAACTGTTGGAGCGTCCTCTTATTCTCGTGCCTGCCTTGAGTGAATGGATAAAGCAACAATACTTGTCTCTAAAAGACAATGTATCACACGCTGAGGAGGAGGTTCGCTCAATCCTGCGCAGTTGCTACCGGAGTGCGGCCGATCTGCTATATGATAAACTCCGTGCCGTGCAGCGTCACAGGGAGGCGGAGCTTGAACTTGATGCGTCCCATGCACGCTGGCAAGGGCGGTTGCGGGATATTGAGGCAGCTCACAAGGAACACACTGCTGTACTGAACCGCCGGCTGGCAACAATGTGGGACTTGACTACTCAACAAGATGTGCTGCGCGCCGAGACGGCCAGATGGCAGGCCTGTGCGGAGGCGGCGGCAGAGGAAACGGAGCGCTTGCGAGTGTTGCTTCGTGCCGCTGAGTCCAGAGAGGTGCCCCAGCCTACTGAGGTTGTTAAAATAATAGAAGTTGAGCCACCTAGAGCACCAAAGCCATCTACAAGGGAGGTTTCTATTATGACAGATTTACTCATTGTTGAGGAGCCTGCTGTACCCGATTACGATGAGGCAACTGATGTGTTGAAGATACGGGCAGAGCTTTCAGATGCTTTGGAATATGCCAAGCATCAGGCGGATGACGCTGCGCGCTGTCGCTCTTTGATGCAGGAGCAACTCCACTTGTTGGATGGTGGTCAGGGGGCGGTTGTGGATCCGTCACTTTCGCTGGGAAAGTTGATTGAAACACATAAGAAGCGCCTCCTGATGCACGTGGATGAGCGTAGGAAACTTCTTGAAGCTTGGCAGACTGCGCAGCACAACATTTCCCGGCTAAAACAGGAAATCGATGAAAGGGAGCGACAACGCAAGAAGGAAACACGAGAACTGGAGACACAAATTAAGGAACTACGGGTGAGAGTGCAGCGAAAGCTCGAAATGGATATGATCACGGAGCGGCAAATTGCGGAAGCAGAGCGATCGATTGACCGGGAGTTCGAGGAGTTGTGCCGCCGAGCCTTAAGCGGCCTGTCTGTAGCTGCGCATTTGCAACAGTTGCGCAGTTCTCTGATGGCGCGGATACGCATGCAAATGGAGGCACAGCGCCCCAGACACTGAGGCGATAGTAGTAGTGACGGCACTGTGCGGTATTATCCGCAGAGTCATGGACGAATCTGCTGGTTTTGTTCTATGGACTTTTTGTGTCCGTCCATTAACTGCCACGATTTCGATTGAACTTCACGTCGCTATGTAAAAAAAAAAAGCCTTTATGTAGCCTGTGAAACAGGGGCGGGGGAGGGGACAGAGCCGTTCCGTACTGTAAACAGAGGAAAATATGCAACACACTGTTTCTTTTAGATATTCGTTCAATTTACTTCTATATGTTCTTTCCGAGCTGTCGCGACCCTCCGTCCCTGAGTCGAAAGCGAATCAACAACAGGGCTATTCTACTCTCTTTTTCTCCATGCCATGCCAACGACTATGTAATATTCGTCTTATTTACTGCATAGCATTGTGTGGCAGAGCCCGTCAGTCCCACATTTTTTCCCACTCGTTCTCTGCTTAATTGTTCACTGCTATGGCTCAATTGACTACTTCCCCCCTCTGTATTCTCATTCTGTTTCAACATATGTTTTGTCCACGCGTTGCCACGCCACTAAAAAGGGAGGAAGAAGGTAGAAGAGAAGGAGGAGAGCGGGCGCGAAGCAAGGTAAAAAGGGAAATAATCGGAAAGGAGAAAAGGGCCAACTAAGTTAAAAAGATGTGCGGAAAGGACAGCGGTGTCGAGGAGCGGAAGCTTCAGCATCCGCACCGTGTACAGCAGTTCACCGCAGGGGTTGCGCTTTCTGATATTGCAACCGCAGGTGTAGTAGGTTTCACCGCCGCCATTCCCATTTCCATTGTGGACTACAGTATCATGGCTCGCGTTGCCGGCGTGACGAACAGCAGTGGACGTGTGTTATGGGAGGGCATGAGAACACTGTTCCTGCGTCCACACCGCTTTTTCATTCCGTGTGCAGAGAACAAATGCGCTCCAGTGTTTGGTGCGTGTTTTACGGTATACAGCCTTACATTCTGCACTTCTAACCTTACGAAGAGCTATTGTGAAGCAAAAGGTTACACACCTGAGCGGTCCAATTTAATCACGGGTTTAGCCGGCGGCGCCACCAACACACTCATGACCATGTGGAAAGATAGCCTTATCCTTCGCATCCTGCCCCCAGTAGGGGGTGCATCTGCGGGTTCAGGGCGGCCTAAACCAGTGCCGTGGTTGACACGTGGCCTTTTTGTTGGTCGTGATGTCTTCACATGTTTAGCCGCTTTCACCATCACACCCATGGTGGCAACGTGGTTGACAAATTACTTCTGGAATGCCAAAGAAAATGCCAAACTCACTCAGCCGCGGCCGCTGGAGGGGAAGACGCATATTCCGCTTGCGACCGTCGACCTCGCGCAGCTCATAACGCCCACAGCACTGCAGACAGTTACAACATTTATGCACATTTTTGCCATTCGTTACCGCCAGACGTATCCCAACTTCACATTTGGTGATCTTTCAACGAGCTTGCGGGAAACGTACCTCTCTTCGTTGATTCTGCGCATTGTGCGTATTCTTCCGGCGTTTGGTGTTGGCGGCATTCTCAACCGCGAACTTCGTTCTGATCTTCAGGACCGTGTGGAAGGTCCGGCATACCACTAAAGTTTCATCCCTGTTTCGTTTCTTTCTTGGTTGTCTTTTCTGGTATTTTACGTTGTTTCCGTTTTCCCACTTTGTGCTCTTTTTCTTCTTTTCCCCCTTTTTTGACTTTTTGTTTGTTTGTTTCCTCTCCTGTAGTCGGTCCTCCCTTTTCCCTTTACGTAGGTCTCAATTTGGCTACATTTACGCGGGACAACTTTTGGGTTAGTTGGTTAGTGCTACACGCATTTGGTCGGGAGCAATTTCTTTTCTCATCCCTCCCCTTTCTTCTCATCGCACATTCGAGATCTTCCCTTTTTTGTTTTCAATTATCGTTTCTCTCTCTTCTATTCTCTTTGTGTTTGCGTTTGTGCATGTGCTTGTATGTCTCCTCAAAAACACGTAAACAAATAAGTAAATATATATAAACGATATGTATGCAGCTTGGTATTTTTGTTTTATCGTACGTTATATGCTCCTCATTACATGTCAAACACAGAGGCCTTCATCCGTAGGAATACAAACCCCGCTTGCACGCGCTTTTTTTATTTATTCGTTTCTTCCCTTCTTTCATTTTTACCTCATTTTTGCTTCTTTTATTTTTAGTTTACATCTGCATGCCTGACTCAACTCAACTCGGCTCAGGCTCCTCTCAAATGTTACATTTTTTAATTACAATTTGTAGCCTTAAAAGTTGCGAATAACATGCGGGAGTCGTCTTTCCTTTTCTTCCTGCATCTGTATGGGGGAATGAATAACTAAGAGTTTTTTGTTTTTGAAAAGAGGTGAATAAAATAAATGGGTGAGTGAAGAGGACACGACAAGGAGAAATAAAAAGAGAAGGGGGAGGAACGAACGAATGAACGAAAAGGAGAGGAAAGGAGGGTGAGTGAGTTAACAATTGTGTGGGGAAACGCGAAAAATTTGCCACAGATTACTGTTATGACTGTATAATTATTCGTTTGGTGATGGATGATCTTGTGATTGTATAAATATACAATATATGTATATTTAAGTGGGTAAACAAATGAATAAATAAGTATGTATGTGTGTGTATGTGTGTGCCGCTTCTGACATAAGTGGTGGCTGTGGGAGTCACCATTAGAGAAATCGCATTCGATTTCAAAGGGGGCGGTATTTAAAAAAGAAAAGGAAAGGGGAAGAGGGTGGTAGAAGTATAGTGAAGTAAAAGAAAGAAACAAAAGCAACAGCATCGGGTAACAAATAAGAGCAGTAAGGACAAAATGTCGCATTCGCGAGTAAACAAATAGGAATGATTGAGTAAGTGAATATGTTCTTGTTTTCCTGTTTTGCATGGATGAATGGTGGGTGGCAGGACGGGGGAGGGAAATTTTTTTGTTTTCGTTTCCCTTCTTTTCTCCATCACATTTCCCCCTACTCGAATTATTGTTATCATTATTATTGTTATTATGTTGTCATTCATCACTTATTTTGTGGTGACGCATATGCGTGTGCGGCCATGTGGTGGTTGTTTTTTTTTTTTACTGTTTTATGACAATCAGTTCTCTTTTTTCTATATTTTGAAACTGTGACATTGAGACAACAATACACACACACACACACACACACACACACACACCTATATATATATATATATGTACGTTCTTTTTCTCTCTCTCTTTTCGTCCTCCCGATATGTTTACGTTTTGTCTCTTTATGTTGTGTTTGCCGCACTTTCGCCGTTTCGTAAATCGTTGCAATATATTTGGGGTATTGTTACTGTAGTTTTAATGTGATGTAATAAAATATGATATATTTGTATATGCATATATATGTATGTATATATGTGTGTGTGTCGATATTTTGATTATTGTTAGCTGGCAGCCGTCTAATCGTGGGAATGAGTGAATGAGTGTGTGATGCTATATTGGACATATCTTTGTAATAAAGATGATAATAGCAAAAAAGTACGAGGACGTTATTGGCGTGTGGTTATTAAAGCGTTTCAGGAACAAGGAGAGAGTACACGCACAAAAAAAAAAA
>NW_027123162.1:0-511 GCF_001457755.1 Trypanosoma equiperdum
TTATTATTATTATTATTATTATTATTATAACCGCCAATTACCCTATTGATAATAAAATAAATAGAATAAGCAAAATTGAAAAAGTTTGAGAATAACACTATTTTTTTATAATATGTCATAATACTGCTTTATATCGATAAAACACTATAATAACAAATTTTCATGATTTAAATATAAAAATTATTAAATTCCCAACGTTTTCTATAATTTGCTTACCTTGTGTTAAAAGTGTTAAAATGAATCAAATATTATATAATTTGTTAAAATTTCTCAAAATATCAATTTTTATGAATTTTATAAAAGTGAAAACTCCTTTTTTTAATAAATTAATTACAGCAACAAAAACGCAAGCAAAGAGGGGCTTTTTAATGGAAAAAGAATTGCTTTCTGTGGTGTTTGTGTTGGTTTTGTCATCTTTGCCTTCTGTTTCTTGGCTTGCTTTTGCTGCCTCTTTTTTGCCCTTGTCGCTTGGTACGCATTTTGGTCCTTCAGTGTTGTCTTTGTCGTATTT
>NW_027123162.1:521-9729 GCF_001457755.1 Trypanosoma equiperdum
TGTGTTTTTTTCAGCTTTTGCGGTGGTTTTTTTCAGCCTACTATTTTCATTTTCGATTTCGCGGGTTGCCGTCACTGCGTTTGCCGTGTAGAAAAAAAGTGCCTTGGAAAGGTCATCTGCTGTGCTTACTTCACTTAGATTACTGGACTTGTGTGGTTCCTCCCCGGCTCCCATAGTTTTAGCGGCGTTTATCTGTTCCCATAGTTTCTCAGTCTTTTCCCCGGCGTTGCCAAAATATCTGATTTTTAGTTGTTGTTTTTTTGGTGAAAAGTCTGCTGGCTTTTTGTTGGGTGAAGCTCCGCTCAGTACCGTGTACAGGGCTTCCATTGCTTCTTGTTCGGTCGCTAGTTGTTTGAGCATGGCTTTTGGATCTTCCAGGGCATTTTCCGTTGCGTCTGAAGTTAGTGCTTTAAGGCTTTTGTGGGCTTTTCCGAAGAAGGTAGGTTCAGCTGCTAGCTCGGCTGCGGCCGCGAAGCCTGCTAGAAAATTCTTCGTTTCGGTTTTTATCGTTTCAATCGCCTTGGCAGCTTCTGAAGCTAGGTTGGCTGCTAATATGCTGGCTGCTGTTGCTGCCCCACCTGTTTTAGAGGCTGCTACTACGCGTAGTTTGCTTGACGTTTCTAGAGCTGACTGTGCTGTTTTCAAGCCTGCTTGCAATGCGCTTTCCGCTTGGCGTGTTAGTGACGCATGTAATGACTTGCCCCGCATGGAGTGGTTACTTGTGCTTTGGCATTGTGTAGCAAAGTTGTGCCTTGTGCAGTAACGGCGACGGCTAGTGCTAGCGCGCCGGCCGCCGCTATCCAGTGATTCATTGCAGTCGGTTCACTGAGTTGGCGAGGACTCTGTTCTTCGTTTGCCTGGGTTGGAAGTCTAATTGTCCTTAGGGTGACCTTTGAGGGTTATATTTGCATAAAAATTGCGGTGAGTGAAGTTTTAATCTTGTAAAGAATCTCACATACATGCTTTTTAGAGTTTTTAAGCCAGTGCTTTGATTGTTGGGTTTCGTGCTGTAACTTGTACATTAAACTCGCAGTGTAAGGTTTTGGACCTGTGTCATCTTTTAGGGCATAAACGGATTAAACGAGTTTATAACATCATAAACATAATGGAAAGGGGGAAGAATTTCAAGCAACGACTTTTTTGTTCAAATTGTCCGTCTATAATTCCAATATATATCGGATTATATCTATTTCCATCATCTAGTTTCGTTCCATTCAAGTCACGTACTTCTTTAAGATACATCGAATATTTTTATACCTTCAAATTAAAAGCTTATGTTTTGTCTTTGATTCTTATTAGCGACAATTCTCCAGTCCATGCTGTTGTGGTAGCCAGGAAGAGTCTTTTTTGTCATGGAAGCAATTGAAATTTGCTTTGGTTTTGCATTATGAGTTCTTTCGTTTTTTGTCTAAGTTCAATGCTCTGAAAATTTGGTCCTGAAACTTCTTTTACCCCTGCGTTTGTTTTTTTAAAACATAACTCCATTTCACCATTTGTAACCGCTTTCATATACATCACTCGTTCCCTGAAAACTCTTAGCTTCAGTCTAGCATACCAATATGGAATTGGAGGGCTATTCCCATTGATTCTTTACGATTCATAGAGATCCTTCATTTGGTCGTATGGACTGTTTATTTTTCTGTTAACGGTAGGTTTCCATTGTACTTTGGTCATAAGCTTATTTTTTTTCTATCGCTGTGTAGAACATATTATATACATTTTTCAGTTATTTGCGTTGTGCTTCTTCATGATGAGTGTTTTTTCATTACTTAGTTTGATACTGCGTATAATCCATCTCTATTCGTAAAATTTCTTTTATAATAGTATTTCTTGTTGCTCCTGCAAATTTTTCTTCAAACGCTTAATTTCATTGCATCCTTGCAATCGTTTTAAGTAAATCTATTATCGTGGCGCATCTATTGTTCAACGTCACTAATATTATAATATTAGTATATACTCACAACAAGTTTCCCTACTACTATTTCTATCGTACCCATAGCTAATATTTTTAAGATAACAAAAAATAAAGAATAAATAAAATAAGAATAGTAATCATTTTTCATATTCACCTATTAGTTTTAACCTATACGCCGCTATCATACTAATTTTTACTAAAGTTCGATATTTTCAAATTTTCTCAAAATTATCAACAAATTTGCATATTTTATCTAAAAAGTGTTATAATATAATAAATATAGCAAATCCTCCTGAAATAGTAAACATCATAAAATTCACTGAGTTGAAAAAAAAATTCTTATACCAATAGTTCTCTAAATTGTTCTCATAGAAGTAGAAATGCATGCACAACAGACTCCTTGTTAATGACAAAAGAATTGCTCTCTGTGATGTTTGTCGTTTTCCAATCATTTTTGAGTGTCATATCCTCTTTTTCTACGGATTTATTATTTTTAAATTCGCAGTTGTCGCTGTTACAATCATTCTTCTCCATTTTGGTCATTGTTTTTCGCCGTTCGTTTCAGAATCAGTTTGACCCTTTGTGGACTTCTGTTTGTCAATCTTCTGTCCAAAGGTTAGCGCGAGGTCCTCACCTACATCCACCGCTGTTCCGAGTGAAGTCATTGTTATTTCTTTTTGCTTCCCTGTCATTTCTTAATTTAACTTGTTTTGCGACAGAGGTTGTATTAAATATGACTGTAGGTTTGTGTCTTCTTTTCCAGGAAGCGTCGTAACTGCGGCTTTCCGCGAATTTTCATCAGCTACGGCTTTCACATCAATGTGTGCTATTAACTGCGCGTATGTTTTGTTTGAGGCATAGTTTATTATCTCCTCTGTGCTTAGTTGTGTGGGGCGCCGTTCCTGCTTTATTTTACTTTCCTGGTCTCGCACACCGCATGACCGAGGTCCTCTGGCGTTATGATGAGGTGTGAGCCTTCTGTTTTGCCGACGCATTTTCCTCCCACTTCTTCATTCTGTGTTATTGACGTTTCTGTGGGTGCTTTTATTGCTTCTAGTAGCGGTGGCGTGGGGATTCCGACGCCGTTTCTTGCGGTGCCGAATTATGCTGCGCTGCTTATGAAAGCGCCGTTGCCAGTTACGGCACCGCTATTGCCCCCGCCTGCATTGTCTGCGAAGTGGACCACCACCGGTATCGGGTTGTTCGTGAATGAAGCAGTCGCTATCGTCTTTAACTTTGTTAGTTGCGTGATTTCTTCGTCTTCCCTGCCTAGGTTGCTGTTTAGGCTAGCCGTTTTGTCGCATTTCTCGCTTTCGTCGGCGGCTGGTGTTAGAGTGACCGTGCAAGTCTTGTCTGCTGCTGTTCAAATTAGGTCTGGATCCGCTTTTCTGTTAAACACTGTGCTGCCTACAGCTTGAGTTTTTATTCTAGACTGCTTGAGTGCCTTGAGTTGGGCTGCTCTCTCACTGAGAACCTTGCTGGCGTGTTACAGTTTCGCCTGCTTAGTTTGCAGCTGGTGCCGTTGCCTTGAGGCTGAGTTAGCTTTGAGTGCCGCTAGCAACGCATAGCTGCCAGCCTTTGGTGTTCATGATGTTTAGGCGTAAGCTGCTATTAGCATGATAAAAAAATCGGTAGTCCCGGATAGCCCCTGGATGCCGTCTCTTATCTCCCTGGAGAAATAAGATGCTATGTTGGCGTCGTAGACTATTTCATCGCATAGACTTGATATCGCCGTTGTTGACTCCTTCTGCTTGGAGTTGGTTCTCGACTGCGGTGTGACTGATATTACAAACGATCGAGCCAGGTGTCTTGATGGAAATTCACCTTTGTCGTCCTTTATCTGCGTCCTTGTAAATCGCCTAAGTTAGCTCTGCTTTATCCTGAACCGCTTGATATGTGCCAGAAGAAAACTGTTTGCCATTGAAACAAAAACAAAGCCCATGTGAGAGCTCTTTTATGCTAATAACAAACCTGTCGCATTCGGATTATGTGTACCTTGATGAAGCAGTTTACACCGGCTTTTGTCAGGTGAATGAGCAATCAATGGCCATAGTTACAACTTTCTTTGTTTTCTCCATTTTTTGATTGTACTTTTTCCACAGTTTCTCCTTTGTGGGTTGCTTGTGTTCGGAGGTTTATTTTCTTGACTTTTCCGTTGCTTGTTGTTAGATGGATGGTAGTGAATCTCCTCTTATATCCACTATTATATGCCAAATTACCCTCGATCCTCCTCCACCCTGTTTTCCTCCTTTATGTTTTTTTTTAAATAACCAACAGACACTTAACTAATTTCCATGATCTTCACTTAATCCTTAACATTAAGATCAAGCATAAGAATAAATGTCAGTGCCTCGCGTTTTTGCAGCTATGCGTATACCCATCTTGCGCAAAATACGGATTGTTTTAGTTTTCTTCGGCTCTTAATGCTGAGCCCGCAATGGTCTATCATTTAGTGCGCCTAGCCGCGCAGATATTTCAGCTTGGCTGTCTATGTGGTTTCGTTTTTGCCTTGCGTATCGGTGTTTTGTCTACGGGTGGAGCTGCTGCTGCGCTTTATATAGAAATGCACTCAATTTTAAAATTAAATATTCAGTTTTGTTCCGTTTGAGTCATTAACCCCTATTCTTGTCTGCTGCTTCTCGCTTTCTTTTAAACTTGAAAACACAGAAAGCTGTAAGGGGAATAGAGCTCTGATGGTATATGGCTGCATTTTTTGTAGTTTTCATTTTATAAGATAAATTGAATTGCATGCTTGTGATTTACCTTTGTTAGCATCGTTTAAATTGGCTATAGAAGCTGTTGGTTTAGCCATTGAGTTAAGTTCAAACATTGTTTTTTATCAAGCTGATCACTTGGCTTTATGTGGTTCCGTCATTGTAAGTCTTACATGCTAAGAAAAATCTGAATCTACTCATACAAAGAGTTTTCTGGAATGCAACCTAATCTCCGCTATTACCTCCATTATCTTTTTCAGTTACTTTTTCCTTTTTAATTTTCTGGCAAAGAAAAATGTAATGTGTACGGATGCTGCCTATAAACGGCTTTTGTTTATTTCTTTCTGCTTCCTAAGATGGAGAACACATCACTTTCGTAAATTAAATCATTTCTAATAAATAAATTTGCCATTCATACTATCATTTAACAGCTTTACACGCTTTAAAATAGAAAACAACAAAAGACCACATCTATCTAATAATTTTCCTATCTTTCTTGAGTTTAGCAGTCACTAAGAGTTGTTGTATGCATACTATCTTTGTAAGAAATAACGACTTTTTTATCACTTTCCTTCTCCTTTTTAACGCATTCTTGTCCTTCTTGTTATTCTCTCTAAGTTTGGTGCCGATTCTATTACTCTCTAAAGGGTTTGGTGCAAGGGCATGCTCTTTGGTTTATTTTATGCTTTCTGCTGATTATTAACTCTTTCAAGACACGCATTTTTAGAACTGACATCCGCACTTATCAGCTTCTTTCTCTGAGTTTCATTACTATGTGACCACGGTAACGCACAAAGTGGAAGTAATGCATTCTTCAAAGAGATTTTCTGAATACGTTGGTAGTGCTACACATGGTACTTTCAACTTGCACTGATTCTTTGCGTCAGCTGCAGCGACTTCGTTCCTCCTATAAACTTCTTTCTGTTTTCCATCGTTGTTTTGTCTATACTTTTCTTGTGTATGATGATATACATCGCCATGCATGTGTTTGAGACACGATTCTTCTTGCTTTATCACTTCCTCTCGTGCTCACTGTTCAACTCGTTCAGTTACTTCCATTGCATGCTTAGCATTGGATTAAGCGCTTTTATTTTGAAAACCATTTTAGTCGTCACCACTACTCGTATTATTAGTATAAACACACTCACAACACTCTAATATCATTATCAATGCTACAGCCCTAATAATATTCATGAAATAGACGAAATTAGAAGATCACTCATTTTTCATATCATATGACACTAACTCTTCACAAGTATGTCACCGACATTCGTATTTTATTAAAATTTCTTATTTTTGAGCTTTTTAAAATTTTAAAGTTCCTTAAATTTTCCAACGTTTCATGAAAAGGTGTTAAAATATAATAAAGTTTACAAATTTGGACAAAATTTCTAAAATTAAAATATTTTTATAATTTTCATGTAATAGAGCAGAAATCCTTGCAATACTAAAATGCTAGCAAACTCAAAAAATCAGTGGCCATCAGTGAAAACTTCTTTTTTACTGGAAACCTACCATTTCAGCACATTTCTTTTTAGGGTTCGGGTTCACCCTCTTTGCCCTTTATCCAGCCACAAACAGGGGTTGTTTTTCAAACATTTTCCTTTTCACAGCTTGCTCTGTAATTATGGCCAGAACACTAGACAGTTGTCGCTTTTCCATCTCCCGTTCCTGCTGTTGTGGTTTCTGTTCCTGCTTTACTTTCGTCTACTACGCATGGGCCATCTGTTTCAGATTTTCCTTCCCATTTGCATTTATCTGCTGCGGTGCACGCTGTTTTAGATTTGTTGTGCAGGTGGCAGTTGGTTTCTGGCCGTGCCGTCTTTTGCGTTGGTCTTTCAGTCGCCACTTGGGTTGTTGTTGCCGCTATAATCTCCGCTGCCGCTATTTCCATTGTTGCTTGCCGACATTTTTTTGCTATAGCATTGTTAACTTTACTGGCTTCAGCTGCAGCTTCTGCCAGCGCTGTAAGCCTGCTGGCCAGGTCGCTGAGCTTCTTGATCAATGTCAGATGGTTTATTACTGTTTCACCGCCGGTTGCCAGCGCCGTGAATTTTACGCACATGCCACTGTTCGAAGACCCGCTGCAGTCTGTTCCGAGTTGTGTACCGATGTAGCCATCTGTGTCGCCTCCATGTATCAGGGCTTTCATGTTTTGGAGTGCCCGGTTTATCTCTTCGGCTGTCACCTTTGTTGCTGGTTTTGATCCGCAGCTCTTGAGCAGCTTTTGGAGGTTGCTGTTTCCTATTGTACCACCGTCGTTTGTCCATGTTGGTGCTGTTGCCAGGTCTTTCGTGCACGCACCATCGGTTACGGGATTCGTTCAAGCCGCCATGCACACACAAGCTAACATTGCTAGGCTCGAATCAGCGTTGGGAGTTCCAGCTTTTGCTTCACAGACGGCGGCCCTTGCTGTGCTGCCTATGGCAGCTCCGAACACGTCAGCGTCGCCTACATTGGCAGCCGTCTTCGTGCTACTGCCTAAGACCGCTGCTGCGATCTCTTTTTTGGCCGCTGTCTGAGTTAGTTCCGCTTTTAACCCGGTCCGTGTCGGGTAGAGACCGAGTTCTTCTGCTGCTTGCTCAGTTAGCTGTGCAATTGTTGTTTGGTCTATTCGCCGTGCGGCTTCGCTTGTTGCCTTGTTAGCTTCCGCCAGTGCAGCGTTGTTTTCAGTACCTTTCTTTGACGCTGTAGCCGCTTGTGCCCAGCTTTTCCACCATTTTTCTTCACCTGCTTTGACGATACCGGCAGCTGTGGCTGTTGGGTGAACTTTGGTTCGCTCTCCGTCTTCGTAGAACTTGCGCTGCCAGTCCTGTGGTGCGAAGGAGAAATTTAGCTCATGCAAAAAGTTATAGTCTGCATCGTTGGCTGCAGGCACTTGCGGAACATTAACGTCCCTTTCGAGCATCGAGACAAAATCGCACAAAGCGGCATGTACAACTTTGTTGTCTCCGCTCGCCATATTGCCCGCCGTTACAGGGGTTGTTAGAAGCGCTGCCACGCAGGCAACACGAAGCACCCACATGCTCGTTTGATATAATCCGACTGGTAATAACGCTTCTAGAGCCTTTCTCTTTTCAGCTACTTCTTGCGCCCTGATATTCTCAAACGTGAGCGTAATCCTATAGGAGGCCATGAGGCGTGGCTAGTTTAATGCTCAGTTACTTTTACACATTTAAAGAGGCATTTTAGTCGTAAATGTTGTGCACTTTAGGATGGTATGCTGCTAATCTGCGTCTTTGCGCGCCTCCTCACTTTTCTTCATTTTCTTATCTCCTGCTTCAGTGGATTTCGTCACCCAATTGCTGCGTCTCCTGCGCGACAAGGCTTGCTACCGCCATTCGGTGCTGTCGCTGCTGGTCTGCAGCGCTATGTGGCGAACCTGACAGTCGAACTGCGCGCCTGAGGATGGCTCTTGCTTTTCAAATTTTTTTTGCTCTGCGGCACCTCTGGCGTGTGACTTCGTTTGCTGTCTTTCCTGTATTATGTAGGTTATTTCCATGTGCTTACGGGGCATTGCTTACCCTTTATAACCTCATAGCCTTAAACAAACTCTTGTTGTTAACACTTTCACAGCAAATATACCCATATTTAAAATCCAATTTTCTCCCACTGATTATATAGTTTTGAATTGTTCCCGAGTCTTTCCTACTAAATTTTCCTGATTTCAAACTATGCACCAATTATGATGTTTCACAATCAGTTTTGCTTTCTTTTCGTATGCAACTGGTTGTCTTTGCGAGTAAATAAATGAATTCTCTCCAATTTCAACATTATATGGAATAAAGAATCTTTCCTCATAACCAAACCCAATCATTCCTCTCCTCAAAACAAATCTCTGTCCAACAGCTTCTTCCTGAATTGCACTCCATATTAACAAAGGTTTGTAAATACTCTGCTCTGACCACTACTCCTCACTTCCCTTTAGTAGCTCTCCTAATGCATATTCAAACCTTCTAAATGCCCAAACTCTGGCTACTAAACCGCCACCACTAAGATACAGTTTTCCACTAGGAGGTGATTTCAGTAAATGGGGTATTTTTTTATCCTCCTCTTTTTTGTAACCAACATTAAAAAACCAAAGACATCTCCTGCACATGCTCTTTGACTATATCCTCTTCACTAAATTTTTCCTCATTAGCTGCAGTATTTTGTATAAAATATTCCACAGCATAATTATCTCGGTAAGAAACAATAACATCAGATCCGTCTGAATGAATTAAAATATCCTCATCACTTGCATTCTTTTTCTCTAAGAATTCCATAACCCACCTCGGACTCTTAACTTAGCTATACAAATCTCCCATTTCAATTGTAATCATTTCAACATTTCTTAGTTTAGCACTCAATATGAGCCAACACCATCCTTCAACTGCGTGAGTTTTAACTACAACCACAAACACTCTGGACTTCTTATGCTCATTATGTGTTATATTTGTGGTGTGTTATTTTGAATAGACATGAAGCTAAATACACCAAATGCAACAGAGGCGCTAAAGATCGCCATACTATAAACTTCATGTGATAATTCATCTATAACAATTGCAGGTATTACAAGAACATATAAGAAACACTAAGA
>NW_027123162.1:9739-10645 GCF_001457755.1 Trypanosoma equiperdum
AAAATCACCTTTATTTTTGTGATATATGTGTTAAAGCGAGCTTGTTTAGGTTATAGTTTAGTATGCATGTATGGTTACTGTTGTATAAATTAGAATTAGCCACATGTGGTGCTACTCTATACTTGAATTCCATCCTTCGCTGCATTGGTAATTCGTTTCTCTCCACTGTTATGAGAATTACAGTATTTAGTTGCAATAATTAACTCGGTTATTCTAATAATGCTATTACATTCGCGTGAACACCACTAAAACCATTCACTATTCTCAATTTAGACTCCTGAGCATGACTTTCTCAGCCACTTCTACTGTTGTTATTGTAATCATCTCTGCAATAAATTCTTTAACTTGTTTAGTGAAATTTAGACCACAATACCCTCCTATTATTATCATTATCATCATAAATATTATTACTATTACCATTTAAACCTAACTAAAATCCATAAAAAAATATCATTATTTCATACTAACACTAATTTGTCATACCCTTTTGACTCCACTGCTTTACGTCCATAAGCCACTGTTATACATACCTAATAAAAAAATTTTTTGCACATTTTCACAACTTTTAATAATTTTCACATTTTGTAAATATTTTACAGAGATGTTTAAATGTATCATAACAGAAAATATCCAATATTTTCATAAATTTGAGTAAGAATTATTAAAGTTGTAAAATGCTACAACTCCCACAAAAGCAGCAGCCATATTTGGAGACAACTTCTTATTGATGAGAAAACTAGAAGAGCGGCACATTTCTTCATCTTTATCATCTTCGGCCTCTTCTCCATTCTTCCATGCTCAATTTTGCTTACCATCTCTTTTATCATTTTCACAAGCGGTTTTTTCGGTTCAGTGTCTTACCCAGATGCTCCAGCTCCCTCGTTTTCTTTCTCTCCTGCTCCTACT
>NW_027123162.1:10655-11526 GCF_001457755.1 Trypanosoma equiperdum
ACTTTCTATTCCTGGTTTAGGTTTGCATTCTGTCTTTTCGGCGTTAAAATTACAGCCAATAGGTGCACACCCCTCTGCTGTTTTGTTTGGTAGATTTTTACATTTATTCTGCTCTTCTAGTCTCGCTTCATTGTGATCTTTTGATGTTTGTTGGCTTCCTGTTTCAACTGGACGTAAGGTCAGTAGAGTTTCATTAGCCGTTTGCTATGCGTTCGCTGCCAGATTGCTGAGCAGCTCCTGTAGAGAATGCATCTGCTCCGCCGCTTTGTCTGCATTTTCCAGTTTGTCTGCTATGCCCAGTAAAGTGCGTACCCAGCCTACGTTATGCCATCCTGGCCTGGCCTATCCAAGGTATTCTGGATACTTTATGCATATGCCGTTGGTATCTGCTTGGTCGCATGCTCCGGTCCCTTCTGGTGTGCCTAAATAAGCATTGCCTTTAAAATTTTTTGATGTGGGCTTGTACTGCCGCTACTGCTTGGCGGATCCCTGCCGCCGTGGTGGTGTAGCTTGCTTGTAGCTTGCATTTCCCCTTTAGTTCGCCCCAGGCTTCCTTAATAGCGTTGGCCGCGCTCAGTGGGAATTGCTTTGCTACAAAGTCGCCGTCGTCGGCAGAGCAAATCTTCTTGTCGCCCGTAGGTGCTGACCCGGCGGCGTTGACACAGACACACAGAAAAGCGTCCCCTAGTGCTTCATAATCGTCAATCTTGCCTCCCAGTTTGCAGTTGCCCACAACGGCCCGGCCGCCGGTCACCCTTTTGCTTTGAGTGAAGTCTGTTGCTGCTGGACCACCTCCGTAGACAACTTTCTCCATTTATGCCTGGAGTTTTTCGGAAGTTGCTGCATTCACCTTCTCTTGTAAGCTTTGCAT
>NW_027123162.1:11536-14412 GCF_001457755.1 Trypanosoma equiperdum
AGTATTTAAATGTATCAAAACATAAAATATCCAATATTTTCATAAATTTGAGTAAGAATTATTAAAATTTTAAAATGCTACCACTCACACAAAAGCAGTAGCCATATTTGGAGACAATTTCTTATTGATGAGAAAACTAGAAGAGCGGCATATTTCTTTATCTTTATCATCTTCGCCATCTTCTCCATTCTTCCATGCGCAATTTTACTTACCATCTCTTTTGTCATTTTCACAAGCGTTTTTTTCGGTTCCGTGTCTTACACACCCAGATTCTCCATCTCCCTCGTTTTCTTTCTCTCCTGCTCCTACTACTTTGCTTTCTTTTCCTGGTTTAGGTTTGCATTTTGTCTTTATGGCGTTAAAATTACAGCCAATAGTTGCACACCCCTCTGCTGTTTTGTTTGGTATATTTTTGCATTTATTCTGTTCTTCCAGTCCCGCTTCATTGTGATCTTTTGATATTTGCTGGCTTCCTGCTTCAACTGAACGTAATGTCAGTAGAGTTTCATTTGCCGCTTGCCATGCATCCGCTTCCAGGTTGTTCAGCAGCTCCTGTAGAGAATGCATCTGTTCTGCTGCTCTGTCTGCGCTGTCCAGTCTGTCTGCTATGTCCAGCAAAGTGCTTACCCAACCTATGTTATGCAATCCTGGCCTCGTCGAGCCAAGGTATTCTGGATACTTTATGCATACGCCGTTGTTTTGGGTCTGGTCGCATGCTCCGGTCCCTTCTGGTGTGCCTAAATAAGCAGCTCCTTTAAAAATTTTGACGTGTGCTTGTATTGCCGCTACTGCTTGCCGGATGCCGGCCGAAGTCGTCACAAAGTTGTTCTGTAGTTTGCATTTAGCTTTCAGTTCTTCCCATGTCGCCTTGACGTCGTCTGGATTGTTCAGTGGGAATTGTTTAGAGACAAAATCGCCGCTGTTATCAGAGCAGATCTTTTTGCCGCCTGTTGGCGGCGTAGTCGAAGCGCTGACGCAGACACACAGAAAAGCATCCCCTAGGGCTTCGTAGTTATCTGCTTTTCCTCCCTGTTTGCAGTTGCCCACAACGGCCCGGCCGCCTCTGACGGTTTTGCTTTCTGTGAAGTCTGTTTTTGTTGGACCACTTCCGTAGACAACTTTGTCCAGTTCCTCCTGGATCTTTTCGGAACTCGCTGCATTCACCTTCTCTTGTAAGCTTTGCATCCTTGATCTTACTGCTTCGGCTTTGTCCAAAATGTGTGCGATCTTTGCTTGCGCAGTTAGCTTCTGTCGCGGCGATAGTTTGTCAAAGTTTGACTGTTTGGCTTTTTTCTCTGAAGCACCATTTTTTCTTATGCGAACCGCTGCATTTGCCCAGGTATCCCATCGTTCCGCTCACTCCTTTGGAAGTCCCTTGTGCTTGCCTTCCGGTTCCCACGCTTGCTTTGCATTGTTTGGTGTTAGAAACATTTGCCGCCAATCGGCCGCGGCAGCTGACATGTTTGCTTCTAGAACTTTATCGAATGTTTCCACCCAGTTGGGAACTTTCTCTGGTTGCTTTGGTGTTCCGCTCGCTTCCTGGAGTGCCTTGCAAAGCGCCATGTAGGTTGCACTGTTAGCTCCAGCGTCCGGGTTGGCTGTCACTCTGAAGGTTATTGCCATGACCGTGAGCACCGCTGGTATTGCCAATGCCATTTCTTGCCTGTGATGGTTACCTAGAGTGTCCAGTAGAATTGTTTATAACAGTTGTGTTTTCTCGGTGGAAGAGTGATCTGCGCCATTTCATCGAAGTGGGTCTGAGGCAGGAGTTGCACTACCCATAATCTCTTTTATTGTTGTAGTTTCAAGGCACTAGCAGCCATGAAGTCCAGTTGCGACGCCGACTATCTTTTGATCTTTAGTCAGATTCTTATGTGAAATTGCACTGTTCCTGCTTTTTCTCTTTCGCCTTTCGACACTTTCCATGGAGTTATGTCTGATATTGTTTATTGTTTCCAAAATGACTCCATACACCCTTTCATTCTTTGCTTTTTCATCTACAAATTCCCTAGATAAACCATACTCAGCGTAAGTCGTTTGTTGCATCACCACTCTTCTTCCCCTGTTAACAGCTTTCCAGCATTATATTTATTTGAATCAGTTTTGTCACTGATTGCGCTGTTGTTGTTATCCACTTTTAAGCAAACTGTGTCATTCTTTTGAGTCTTTCTGAGGCTGAACAGCATCGGATCCAAGGTTACCTTTAAATCACGACTCCTATCCGCGCAGCGTATTCTGCTTCGGTTTGTATAGGTTTCATTCTTTGCTATGTTCCAGGGAACTATGAACTTCTAACAGGAGTTTCTTCTACTCTTTGTCTAGGAAATTATTCTACTAGAAGCTTAAGTGCCAGTATTTCTTCCATTAGAATCACTTTCGTGTGAGTCTTGTTGGTACTTATTGGTTTCCCTTAAACTTTGCGGATGGAAGGCTGTACAGCGGATGAAATGATTATAATAGATTAATACACTTCAGTGTTATCTGACTGTGAAGTTGGGTCAAATTTCGCTATTCTAAATCAGTTTGTTTCTAATCTACTGAATATTCCGTTTAAACCCGTATTTCAAACCGTTATATGTTTTCTTAAAAACGAAGGTCTTCCCTTTCTCAAATAAAATTGCCAATTCAACTTGTAAAGAAGCTTTAAAACTTACTGTTCCTACATTATTATGTAATGAAAAAACCTTATTGATGGTTTACTTACCTCTTTTGGTGCATTATCTAGTTTATTGATACCTCTCTTAATTTTATACTGATGTTAGAAAATTTTGCGACTTTGGGTGCAATCATAAGTTTTTTGGCTCTTAGATCCTTCTTGTTGTTAATTCCAACAAAATATTCTCTTTCAGACAAACTGCAAGTTTCTAAACATTTTT
>NW_027123163.1:0-35321 GCF_001457755.1 Trypanosoma equiperdum
TTCGATGGCCTTGGTGGTGGTGGCGCCGGTGTTGGGCTTGGTACTACAGGTCTCTTTGCCGGCCTCACGGGTGGCGGGACTGAAGTTGCTGCCGGTGACGTGGTAGCAGCCGCAACTACTGCCCTCTTGGCGGGGCGCCGCGCGTTCGCGGAAGCCGCTGTTCTCTTCGCAGCGGAGAGCAGCAAGGTGGGGCGGAACAAAAGCATTACTCTATGTGAATTTGAACACTAAGGTCAGGTCCGGGTATTAGTATATAAACTATGATCCCCCCTGCGCGTGTGAGAGGTCGTCGGCCCACACAATAAGACGACTGTGACGTGATATCGCTATATTGACCTTCCGGTGCGTCCGCGCAATGGGTAGGAAGGAAAGCTTAAGCCAAGAACCACGTTTATCAGTTGATTCCTTACTTTTTCTTCGTAAACTTCCCACCCTATATTTAACTCGCCTTAAATCGCCAAACAGTGGGGCCTGACCGGGGGCGGCCAAAATCAATTCATTAGTAGAAAAGTAGAAGAAGAAACGCAAAGTGAACGGCTAACAACTGGAGTTCAGTACCTCGAAATCTACCAAACATTACCCTTTTATTGCCGTTGAGAGGAACGCGTCAACATCGTGTGACGGTGTTTTAATGTGAAATGCCTATGCTTCAAAACTGCTCCGCAGTTTGGTGCCATGGTTGAAGCTTCTTGCGGGTGGATGGAACTACTTTCCCCGCTATTCGCGTGGTCTCCTACACATGATAGCAAGAGCGTCTGCCCCACCAGCGCTTCCGTGGTCGCATCGCAGCGAAAAGGCAGTTTAAAACAGCCTTCTTCATTCTGCTATCATACGATCGCACACAACTCAAACAACACCAATGCTTCCCGTGTGCTCAATGGTCGTTACTAACTGCACTGTCGTATATCCCCCAACTTCCCAAATTCGGGGATATCATTCACGTAGTCGTTTTGTTGTGCCAACACCCCATGATTCATATTCTTGCAGGAGTTGTACAAACAAGGGAGTTAACCGCGAGACTTCCCCACGCTCAAGTGCGTCAAACGTTAAACGCATGAAGTCAAAGCCGAAGCACATGGGTTGCTCAGGCTCTTGCTCCATCTCTTCACTAACCAGTGTTGGCATCTCCGTTTGCTTGGGGCGGTGGCCGCGCCTCTTGCAGTGAAGGTCCACATCACGCCCACCCAGATGCGCTTTCGTAAGACCGGGTAACTTCGGGTATCGCTGGGAAAAGTGGTTCAACACCACGTGTCGGGCACCGATTGCCCCCGCCACGCCAAGAGCCTCCCGGAGGGTTGAATGAGACTTTCGCATCGCTTCGTCCTCGCAGCCATCACCGAAAGTGGCTTCGTGCAGGCAAATGTAAACACCCCCAATCGGGTCCTGCGACTCCTCTGAATCGCGGCAAGTGGTGTCTGTAAACTGACAACAGCGCTCCACGAGAAACGGGGAGGGTCGCGTGTCCCCTGAGAAGAGCAAAACACGAGATGGTGCTAAATCTGAAGGAGTAGCCTGGTGAACGGGAAATCGAAGGAGCAGCGCGTGGGCGTTCGCTGGGTGGTCCACCGGAAACACCTCGGCAGCCCAGAGCGGTCGATTTGCTCTGCGGGGCACGGCTTCATCACTCACAATATCTGATTGCGAGGACACCATTTTGCTGCAAAGTTTCGAACACAGTTCGTTGAGGTGTGGCAGGAACGCTACATCGCTACGAAGTTGTTCCTCGCCGTCCTCTGCGGGGAAGACATCAAATATCACTTCCTCACTCAACCACTGCCCGCAGGAACGAGACTGCCCCCAAGTCTCCATAAGGAAGGCCCAAACCTCTTGGGGGCAAACAATGAGAATGGGTTCGATCGCGTCACGCTGCTTTCCGTTAGCATCCCGCTCAAAAAATAGACGGTGACGAAGCTCAAGCAGACTTAGTAACCCCAAGTGATGATCCGCATGCGAGTGGGAGATGAACACAAAGGTCAGGTCACGCACGAAGTCACGAAGCTGCTCCTCCCCATGACCGTATAGCATCGACAACTGCCCGGTGCTACCTTCGCCAAAATCAAGCACAACAATGGCACGGCACGGCGGTTCCCTGTGTTGCGAAGTGTACACCACCTCCACAAATGCCCCACTGACGTTACGGTATTTACTCGGTATAGCGGAGCCAGTACCCAGAAATGAGAGGGCACCTCCGCCGTCTACATTGTATTCTCGTCCTTGCAACGTGGACAAGTCGAGTTTAGTAGCTGATGTGCTGGTGTCGTGGCGAACAGCGGCAACCGCAGAACGGAACTGTTCCGAAAGCATTGCAGCAGCGGAGGTGGCAGTCGGGTACCGCAGCAACCCCTTCACGTTAGTACCCTTCTTCTCTCTACCAGCAACATTCTGTTTGTCAAAATTTTCGAGTCCGCTCCGTGCGGAAAGGGTAGCGCCGGCCAACCTCTCAACGAGAACATGGGCTGCAGAAGGGTCGTCACTTATTTCAGTAACCAGTGGAGTGCTGGCACCAGGGGGAATGAGTAGATGTTTCACGGCGTATGGCCAAACAGGCCCCTTTCCATCATCAACGTAGCAATGCCTAATCCAACATTCACTGGGTTCGCTGTCGCTCTTTTCAGACAGCGACGATGCTAGCGGAAACTGCTGGGCAGCAATACTGTTCAGATGATAACGATGAGCGAGTGCAGTTGGGAAAGCGGAGAAGGTGCTCTGAACATCCGCGCAAAAGTGGTGTTTCGTCCCACCGGCTGTTGGCGGTTCCAACCCCACAGGGAAGTTAGCGTCGTTGGAAAGGCATTTCATAGCGTCTTGACGGACAGGAGGGAAAACATGCGCAAACACATTCGAAATATAAAGCGATTGCCCAATGACGTGGTTTCCCCCTCCTATAGACGAAAAGAATTGCAGACATTGCACGTGAACGACGTGAACTAACGAAATCGTACGCTCCACTTGTGCTGTTCCGTCATCTTTGCAAAGGTTAGCGCCGTGGCTGCGGTACGCAAACTGTGGTTTCCACTGCTTGAGAAGTTCATAAAGTTTACCGCTAGTACTGCAATCACCGCCATCCACAGTCGAATGTTCCTGGCGGAAATCCCGTTCCTCGGTTCCCGCCCCGTCACGACCAAAGAGAGTTTCCATAGCGGTCGCCACATCACAAACACTGTCACCATCCAGCACAAGCGTCACATAGAGAGATTGGCTACCCACAGTTGCCTGCTGTACACTGCGGGGGTCAATGAAGCGGCGCGTGTTACATTCGCCTTCAGCACCGGGAGTAGGAGGGTCATCCACCCACACGCCCACACCTTGCTTCAACTGGCCGTATAAAGGACCCGCCGGAACACCAAGAGCCTTTGCACAGCGGCAGTCGAAGACGGCGGCCGGCGCATGCAAAATGGCATAGCCATACACTTCGTCCGCATCGCTCTTGTTGCCTTGCGATATGCGAAAACCAACCAATGCACTCGTCGTACTCAGTTGCAGCGCTATGACAAAAAAAGACGACAATGACGACGCAGCGGCCTCGGGTACGCGGTGACCCCGCCCCTGACCAACGGTAGATATGGTTTCACTTCTATCAAACAGCAGCGGCACCTCATACACATAGTTCCCCGGCATTGACGTAGAAAGACGTCGCGGCAACTGGCCAACACGTAACTGCTGGAAGCTCATCTGTCGGTAAACAAAATAGTGACGCCGCAAAGCGTCTAACATTTCAGCCAAACCTCCAGTACAGTTGCCAATTACATCGCTCCCGCAACTTGAGGACTGGGCAGCGGCAACACTGTCACCAACGCCCTGAACTTCGTCGCTTCTGCCAGTCATCCCCATTCCGCCTGGCCCAAAGAAATTTGCATGGTGAACGCCAGCATCGTTAATGGTAAACAGGAGTCCTGGCATGCCCATCACGGTTGACGGCACCCACCGTGTGAAGAAAAAACCACGTGTCCGCACTAAACGTATAGCCGCTTCGGCACTAAAGCGCTGCGTGCCTTCAGGGCAGTTGAAGAAAAGTAACTGACTCTCACATCTACTGGCCGGGGTTGGGCTTTGCGATGCACTACCAATAGGTGGCATGGGCTCGGTAACCCAGTTCAAAGCCTCATGCTGTACGTGACCGGTAAAGCAGCAGCTACCGTAGCTGTTTGGAACATCCGTACCCACAAGCTGAATGGTATCTACTGACATTCCCGCCTTCGAGGCACCCCGAACCAAAAAATAAGAAGACAGAGGAGAAGATGTGGGTTAAAAACTAGCGTAGGAATAAAATGTATGGAAGTCAACAGGCTACCGAAAATGAAAGAAGGATAACAGAAGCAAATGACGATGACCACCGAAAACAGCTCAAAACACCCGCACCCCACGTCTAGAGGTGGATGATGCCGGCAACTTTGCGAGTCCCACGCCATGATACTTCTGCAATCAATATGCTCGAGCACAACCGCCACACGGCCATCTTTCACACCACAGGGTATGATTCACCTTCAAGGACAGGAACTACACTTGCGTCACTGCCGTCACTCAACAACAACAACAAAGTAACGGTAGCAAAGCGACAAAACACTCAACCGAAACGGCGACACAACGTGACAAGTAGAACGTAATGGAGGCGTAGCACAGAGAAACAATTCGAGGAGTGAAAAAAAAAAAAAGACGGTGCTAGCGAGTTGTAGTCAGCCCGGGGCTGTGACGAATAACTTTACTTTGTGTTATCACCCTCCTTCTTGGCATCATCCTTGCTTTCCCCTTGTTGTTTGCTACTTTGCTCTTTCTCTTTAGATCCATCCTTCGCGGCTGCCATGGCCCCCTCTGCGTTTGACGCTATCCACATGGGCAACATCAACTCCGTGTTCATCATTAGCCGTGGAAGTAACATTAACTTCAAGAACACAGCCATCAACCGAAAGGCCATCTCCTGCGGTACACGTGGCACCTCCCGCGTGATGAGAATAAGCGCTTGAGCACAGCGGTCCCACATAGGAAAAAATATATTCCTCTGCGTGTAGAAGGTGCGGCGCTCACCCCAAAATTTTTGCTCATCGCCGTGAACTACTTCCGCATTGATTACACGTGCGTACGAATGGTCGAGTACCTTCTTTTGTTGTTCTGGTCGATACTCAACGCCAACTGCTGAGCGGCACACATGACGCCCACGACTGCGCGTGAGGAAGCTTCTATGCGTAATGCGCAGTCGTGACAACGCTGCAACAGGGAGTGGTGAGGCAGGTGACATACTGTCAGCGATGCCCTACTATCACTGTATCACTATTGCTAACTAACCTTGAATATTCCTTTTTTTAAAAAAAAAAACCTTCAAGTGTAGGGCCCGGTGGACAGCCGCTCCTTACTATTGGTTGATTGGTGACTACCATGTGCAAAAAAAAAAAGAATGAGATGATACGGAAAAGCAGTGCTGTCTTCAGACACAGTAAGAACATAACTACAACGGAGGACGGGGGGAATCAGTAGGCTTTCCGTTAAATAAACGACAGCATAAATACAGTCTCTCATTCGGTGTAGTTAATCACGCATCCAGCTCTTCGTCCTGCAGTAGTCGACACTATTCGTCATTTGCCGGTGAACTGTCAGGGGCCAACTCAAAAAAAAAAAATTATACATATCCCCCTTAAAAGAACTTTTTCTTTGCATAGACTCTTAATACCGACCTGCCAATCGTAACTTTGCATCTTTTCCACTTCCTCCTTCCCGCAACCTCCGGTAAAATCAGTGACAGAGGGTTAACGATGGCAAAGGGGGGGGGAAACAAGCGAATTCAACAATACATTGGAAGGAAGAAAAAAAAAGGTAAGGAAACTAACCAAATGAAACCGCTGAAAATGAAAGGAACTCGAAAAAGAAAATATTAACGGTATGACCAAACATGAAAGGAGAAACAAAGTCCACAAGTAATGTCCGTAACGGTAGATGCCGTGAAGCTGATGTATTGAAGAAGAAGAAACGTGGTACTTCCACTCACCCACCCAGCACTAACATCATTCGATTGGCCGGTTTTTAGGCATTAGTTGAAACCATTCCACTCCATTTTCTCCTGAAAACGATGAAATGGCGTCAAACAGCACCAAGTTTAAGCTGATAATAACAGAGGGTGGAGAAAACCAGCGCCGGAAGAAGAAAATTCTCCACTAGAAACATGTGTATGTAGAGGTTTGTGTTTGCCCACAGAGACGTACATTTGTGTGTAAGCATAAACCGCACTTGCCGCAGTAAAAAGACGCACTTCGATGAAAAAAAAAAAAGATATCACAAAAAGGTCAGTAACACACGTATTTGCACTAGTACAAGAAAAAAGGGGGAGACTCAAAAAAAAAAATGAATAAATACATAAACAGAAGCATCTCACTTGTTGGGAGTGAAGAGGAGTCGGCAAGAGAGTAAGTGATCCAACTTCGGTGCATCAATCAATCGGAAAAAAAAGGATGGCTACGCACAAGTGCAGCCAAGAGATGCACAGCAAATTGCTGCACTCTTCGTCCCTTCGATACGACGAATATAGTGCAGAGTGAAGATGGGGAAAAAAGTACAAACGCGAATTCATAAATCATATTATCACAACATCGCAAAAACAATATGAGGTAATGTGCTGAAAAGGACAGCAAATGATACATGTGAGCGACTTCCTGTTGAAAGGAAGAAAAGATGGAACACACCGCCTCGGAGAAAAAACGGAAAACTGTCATGTGTTCAAAGAGTGTTGGGGTCGAGGGAATGGTACAAGAGGTTTTTCACTGTGCCGTAGCTCCACCATCAAGAGGCACAGTTTGCTGGAACAACTCCAGAAGTGCAAGACTTTCAGCCGATAGTGCTGCCTTCGCTACAACGCTGCCCTCAATGTTGCCATGTTCCATCGCAATACTTGACCCGCATTTGCTACAAGAGTACAACTTATAGGTCATATCTACCATTGCGCCGTCATCGCTCAACATTGGTAGTTCCACAGCATATTCCGTTAAATTTTGCGGAAGCCTCACCTCAGAGGCGCTGGCCCCATCTCCTCCTTCTTTGGTACCTTGTAATGCTCTTCGCACCGGCGGTGACTCCCCTAAGTTTGAAAGTGCCTGAGCCGCTGCGACACCAGCGCCAGCAACTGGAGAAGAAGTGGGTGAAGCGCCAAAAGCCCCGCCGCCATGGTTCCGCTTGCCGGTGAAAAGCACTTCAAACGGTATGTCGGGAAGGTGCATCCATTCCACGCCACTCACCGACCCAGAAAAGCGCAGGCACACCGTACAGTTGCAGACAAAACTACCGAATATATAAGATATGTGTCCCACAAAATTTACAGAGTTACACAAGCAACCACCTGTGAACAGCGGGTCCACAAGGTCGTCCGCCCCCTTTTCCTTTGCAGTACTTGGGGAAGTAACCTTGGGAGAATGAGAAGACACCACTGCTGGGCTATTCGGCATGCCTTTCACCCCCACCGTGTCCTTGTTAGTGTCGTTTCCGTCCTCCTTACCTCCTTTTCGGGCAGCATCTGCCAACACATGGGGTGCCACTATATTTCTCCCTGGAAGGGCGGCCTCGTATTGTTCGATGAATAGCGGAATGCGCTCGTCTATTCCGTACCCCTTTGCAACCTCAGCGGGGACCTCGGCAGGTGATACCGGTTTGCGCCGTAACTCCTGTACATCAAGTGTTGTGCCGAGGGCGTCCGAGAAGTCTTGTCCCACCTCCCCCTCACCACCGGTATTCTCTGCATCACGCGGATTATCTGGCGCCGGGGAATTGGAGAGAACGGACGGAGAACGTGTGACGGAGGGATTGCGTGTGTTTTCGCTGCCGTTCGTTGCCGCTTGGACATGCTCAAAGTGTTCCGCCATTTCTTTCAGTACACGCGCAAGATCCCCTCTAAGCTCGTCTACAACTTTAGCGGCAGTCGTATCGGCACACCGTGAGTGTTGTTGTTGGTTGCCGCGGAAGACATTGTCTTTTTGTCCCCCACTAGCACCACCACCACCACCACCAGCAGCAGCAGCAGCCGCTGCCGCTGCGCCCCTCTCTACCGCTGGCAACTCCTTCCTTTCCGCTGCAGCTACTTCCCTAAATTCAACTTTCAGTGGTGGGATGTGAATAGGCTCCTTTCCATAGATCTTTTCATCCCTATCGTGTTCCGCGTTGGGTTTAACAGAAGGGTTGCGAACCACCGGAAGTGCTGCGGGAGGATTCTCTTTCGGAGTGGCATTAGCATTCTTGGCTCCATCGTCTTCGGCATTCGCCCGCCGCTCTCTCCGCTCTATTATACGCTTCTTATTTGCGTCGTAAAGAAGAAACAACTCCTGAAGTGGTGTTCTACCGAAGGAATGTTTTAGCTGCAGGCGTTGTTGTGCCGGCGATGGGTACTCCATCTTCTTGACAATATTTTTTTCATGCTCATTCTCTATGGGGGTAGGTTTCTCATCTGTCTTCACGTTCGGCTCGTCTCTGTTTTCGTACGATTCACCCTGAAGAGGGGTTCGGCCATTCTTCATCCCGTAGGCGAGCGGCAGTTGGCGGGCCGGCTGCCGTGGGGGCGGTTCCTCAGCTTTCAGTAACGGCGACACCTGCGGTGGCATCTTCCTTGCAGCTGGCAATCGGCTGGGCGACACCGGGGAATTAGCGGGACTACACATCTTTGGTTTTGGCAATTCCTCTCCTACGCGAATAAAGGGATAGTCGCCGTTACGCCTACGGAACAAATCCACATGCCCTAACATCCCCACTCCAGAACGTGCACCACTGACTCCACATGGAGTTGCTCCAGCTGCACCGGCACCGGCCACACCACCCGCTAGCCTCTCTCCCTTCTGCGGTGCGGGAAACTTCGATGGAATAAGGCTGAGCCGATTTTTTATAGGCGATGGAGGCTTAGCGCCAGGTGTAAGGACGCATTTGTACTCACTTTCGTAGCTTGTATCTAACTCGCTCATTTTCTTCACCACGCTGGGGATAGCCCTCACCAAAACGGGAGTGCGCAGTATTTGATCAGCATCTGGGCGTTGCTTCGGGTCTTTTTGTAGCATCCACAGGATAAGTTGCCACAGCTCATCTGAAAAACTCGACGGAATACGTCGGGGCTCGCGTTTACATATCTCGTCCATTAATCTGTTCATAGTGTTCGCTTCGAACGGCAACCTACCAGTCGTGCACAACTCGTACAGGAGCACACCGAGCGCCCACACGTCGGACTTGTTGTTATATGGCTTCCCTAGACACAACTCTGGTGAGAAATAGCACGGGGTGCCGCACATGGTCTTTGCCATAGCAACAGTACTCATCAGAACCGTGCTAATACCAAAGTCTCCGAGCTTGACCACGTGATTCTGTGTAAGGAATACATTTTGGGACTTGATGTCGCGGTGCAGAAGCCGGCGATCGTGCATGTACTTCACCGCCATCGTCGTTTGAACAAACAAGCTAATGACTTGCTCCTCCGTGAGTCCGCCGCAACGGCCACTGCCAAGGGCCCACATGCTCTTCCTCAGGTTCTTCAGGTGTGAGTAAACGTCACCACCATCAGCATACTCCATGACAATGTAAAGGTGCGGAAAATCTTCGAAGAACTCCTCGTACCGGATGATATTGGGGTAGTTGAGTTGCTGTAGCACAACAATCTCCTGGTGAGCATCCTTCCTCTGTCTCGACGTCATGTTGGACATATTAACATGTTTCACTACATAATTTTTGCCACGCTCTTTGTGGCGTACCAAATATGCATTGCCGAAACTACCCTTACCAAGCAAGCGCTCAGCCTCGTAGCCAGAACCAACGAGCGCTACGGGGAGTTTCGGCCGCGACTGCCCAATGCCTAGTCGCGCGTTAAGCTCATCCAAGGCATTCATGTTTAACTTTTCCAGCTGATTTACTGTACGTTTTACTACCTATATAACTCCTACTTTTATCTACTCTTCTTTTTGTTTTCCTTCTGTAATTCAAACTTCTGATGCTGTTGTGTATACGAGTGCGTGCACGACGAAGTACCGCTACAGTGGTTTGTCGTATCCTCGCGCGTACACTTGAAAGAAATGGAGAGAAAATAAGTTATGTTTAACCCCTTCGCAACACCAAGCAGCGTTTCATTATTTCAGAAAAAATGTCACTGGTACTTTTCATCGTAAATTCCACATCCGTTAACAACGAATTCCCGGCCTCGTTTGGCCGCGCACACACACACGAATATACACCTCTTCGCAACTAAGTTTGAACCTGCACTCAACGGCGATGCAGGAATAAATAGGTATCAATATATGCATGTTCAGGTGACCTTTAGTGGTGACCGAGTTCTACACAAGTGTATAACCCTTCACCCTGCCGGTTTCCGGTTCTCTCACCATCTGCAATCTCATAAGACAATCTGTAATACCCACAATAAAGGGTGGCACTGGTGGGGACGGGGAGGAAGCAGAATTGACGCAGCTCTCAAGCGTTGTGCCATCTGCATCCAACACTGCCAACACAACGCCTTTCACCACAGCACCGGAGGGATCATCCAACCGTATAGAAACCACTCCCCCAGACCGACTTTTCTCGGCTTTAGACTTCGGTGTTGAGGCGACAGGGCGGCTCAGCAACCGGCGTCTAGCAGAGGGAAGGTAATATGTCGGTTGTTTGTAAAACATGAAGTAGGCAGCGGCGATCGCAGGCGACCACAGCAGCACATCCCGCAGGCCCCGTGGAAGTCGCTGAAGGTACTCTCCAAGTGTTTGGTACCGCTGAGTTGTTCCACGTTCCTCCGCTGGGTTGGCTACCCTTACAAATGAGCGACGGGCACAACAGGACGGCCGCAGTTTGTTGTATGGAACGGTGTTTAGGCAGCCACTGCGAGAAACGAACCGCATCCACCTTTTCTACGAGTCAATAGAACCCCCGTAGGAGGGAAATGTCGACGGACGGCCTTGCGGAGACCTGTGAATGAGAAACCCCTTGACTACAGCCGAAGTCTCTCTCCATAACCAAGCGGAAAACAACAACAAAAAGTGTGCCGCAGCGTGCAGCAACAGCAATAACAATAACAAAAGTGGGATGAAGTAAATGTTCACACCGAGATGAAGAAAGGGATCAACAATGAAGAGGACTAATACCGCTGTGAGCACTCGTATGTGTCACAAAAGTTTACACAACTGGTTCTTCAGACCAACAAATTCTCGCTTAGTCCTCAACCACGCCACTTCTTACTGTTAGTGAATATATTTTTCCGCTCGCGGCGACCACTTCTCAATGCCTTCCGCGCCACCTCGTTCAACATTAGAAAATGCCGTGCTGTCGACATTGTCTGCCCCGCGGAAGCGGCGGGTCCCTTGCCAGCGCGATTTACCAAGTCAAAAGCCGTCTGCTCGCATTGGCGTCGTAACTTTGATCGATGCCCCTGCAGCTCCCCGTGAACTTCATTTATGTTTTGTCGCATTGATGACATTGCCTTTTGTTCCATAAATCGAGTGCGACTTTGTGCTAACGCCTGTTTGGAGAAGCGCGCCCGGTGTTTCGGACGTGGCTGCCAGTCACCCACACCTCGGCTGATATAATACCAAACGCATAACCGCGGTGGCGCTTGCGCAACGAACCGCCGAAGCATACCATACACTGCGCCCTAACCCTCCCCTTTTCCTGTAGTTTGTCCTCACCCACTATAGCGCAGAAGCACGGTATGAATTGGCTAGGAGGAAAAACAACAAAAGAACCATATACGCTAAAACAATAATAACAAATGGGGGAAAAGAAACAAGTTTAAAACTGGGCAAATTGAATTGAAGACAACAAAAGGGAAACATCACCTCGCGCAACGACCCTTGAGGGTGAGGAGTTGATTTGCTGCCCAATTTCATCTTTTCCACCCCTCAGGTATAAAAGAAGAAAAAACAGAAAGAGCTCCTGGTCGGAAAGTTGTTTGTCTCCTCTCTAGGCAAATGCTGCCATAAAACTTCGTACATGTGAGAGTTAACAAATGAATCGAAATGAACAGTGCGCCAAACTTCCGTGCGAACGGGGGAAAAGTTGGTGACAGAATAATAAGGTGACACCCCGAATGTAGGCCACATACACTCACGCAGAGAGTCGCAGCGAATGCTCTAAACCAACAAAGGAATTAGAAGATGAGAATGAGTGAAAGTACACACGGAAAACCACAACTAACATATACGTCCTTCGTTTGACAACAGCAGCCGTCGAAATACATTCCACATTACTCTCCCCCATATGAACCAAGTAAAATTGTCTCACCCTATTCCTCTTGAGCACTTACACTTGATCCTCCGCTTCCGTATGCGAAGCAGCAGCGCTGCACTTTCTTAGTGACCTACAACCCCACTCTCCACCCTTCATCTAACTTTCTAGTTGAATACCCTCTTTATACACTCTTTCCCTTTTCTTTTCCTTTAATATTCCTTTTCGAACTCACTATCAATACGTTTCTCGTTATATACATAACAACTACGTTCCGCACACTTCTATAACTGATACGTGTGTGCAACGGATTTTAGTTGCCTTCGTCCCCATCAGATCCTTCGCCATCACCGCCGCTGCCCTCCTCTTGCCCTTCCTCTTCAAGACGTGCGGCGGCGATCCCTTCCCACTTGGCTCGCTCTACACTGTCAGCTTCAATCCACAACTTCGCGAGGGCTTCATCTGTATCAACACCAATCTGTAGAAGGAGGCGACGAACTGCGGCCTCATCGACCTCGTCGTCTTCGTCACGCAGCGCCTCTTCATCATTCGGATCGTTCACATCCTCCTCAGGCAACTCCACAGTCGCCGGGACCTCACGTCCGGCTTGTGTGAGAAGCTGCAGCCATTTGTCCCGTGCGTCACGGTACGCACTCGCTGTCCGAAGTAGCCGTAGCAGGGCGTACAATATAACACTGTGCTTTTTAGCAGTCTCCTCCACTCGGCTGGTGATGTTCGCAGCGCGATCAGCGGCTGCAGCAGCTGCTTCTAGGGCCTCGTGTTCCTCATCCGCCCCTGAACCTTCGGCATCAATGTGATCTGCAGGGTTGACACCACAAATGTACTCTCCGTCGTGCAACAATACACGAAGCACGCGGCCTACACGGCGCGCCTGACGAGGCTTGGGTTGAGGGATTGGGACATCTCCATCTTGCATATCATCCCCCGAGTTCATATCGTTGGCGTTTTGGAGATTGTCCTCAAGGCGTAATGGACGGCTCCGCTGATACGATCCAACTGGATTAAAGGCACGGAGCAGCTGCATTAATTTAAAGGGTTTCAACAGGGCGGCTACATCAGCCGGTGTGCTAACCTGCTTGGGGGTGCTGTCAAAGAGGAAATAGCACCAACAACGCAATACACGGAACAAAATCATGGGGGCGGAAATTTTTTCGTGTTGCCGTAGGGTTACCTGGCGCACAAGCTTCTCCATTGCATCGGAACTGGGGAGTGTACCTTTAGTTGCAGCAGCTATAGCCTCCGCTTCGTCCTTCTTCTGCGCTTCCTCTGTCGCAACCTCTAGCGCGTCGTGCATTTTGTCTTGTTCCATGCGTACCTCCTCCCGGCGGTCCACAAGCTCTTTCTTCAACATGCCAAGCAGCGCCTTTCGTATGTAAAGCATGAAGCGGTGTGCCTTGTAAAACTCCACACGAGCATCCTCCACTGCAGCAGCTGCATCATCGACATCGGCTGCGTCCGGCAGGGCGTCTCCACTATGATCCTTTTCACCAGCCACGTCTCCTAGTAAATCATCTGCTTCCGCTTCCGCTTCCTCATACTTGTTCCACAGTTCCTCTTCCTCTGCACGGCGTGCTCGCAATACCGCCTGGCACTGACGGAAAAATCGCTGAATGGTGTCAGCTGCTCGTTTCTCCCGCAGTGCACGTCGTCCCGCCCATGCCTGCCTCAGGGCTTCCACTTTCGCCTGTCGAGTGGCAGCAATGGCAGCGTTCTGCTCCTCCTGCAATACATGCAGCAAATACAAAGCAATGTACTCCTGTGGGTTGCTGGGTTGAGCAAGAACTGTTTCAGCGACGGCTTTCGCAAGCACAGGACCAACACTGCATTTGAGGTATGCACTCTCAGTCATTAGTTTCTTGTTTCTACTCGATTCAGAAATACAAAAAAAAAGAGTGGAAAGAAAAGAAACAAAAGCTATAGTCAATAATACAAGGAAGAAATGAGTGCCCGGGCATCTCCTCTGTGCGCATATGCATTTATACGTTTTGTTACCATATAATCATGCCACTGGTTGAAGATACTGGAGTGCTCCTGTTAGTTATTTTTTTTCCCCTGCTTGTCCTTGTTCTTCCTCCACGGCAGCGAGTTAAGGTGTAGTGGGTTGACCACCACACTACTGACCTTTCAAACGTATCCCTTCCTCCTCATTACCAGAGGAACCCCATTTCTCCACTCACTCTGCGGAAAGTAGAACAAAAAAAACAAAATAAACAAAGTAGAGGCGAGCCTCGTGACTAAGGGAAAGAAAGCACCAGAGTGCACCCACACCGCATGAGAAGCCGTCACAAAAACTTCAACAGCGGCAGAGCAAAGAGAAGTTAAGTACGGACGGAGAACGGGACCTGTTAAGCACTACAGCAAATAAAAAAAACAACTAAAAGGGACAAGAGAGGAATGGGGGACCCCCCCCCCTCCCCTGAGAAAGGCGACTGATGGGCGTGTCCTCTACTTCACGGGAATTAAAGAAGAGAACCCACACTCTATACGGCCCAGTTGTATAGTCGTATATAGATTTTTAAAAGAAAATACAGTGCATAACCACAAGAGCACCCCAAATATAGGGAAGCCTCCCCCCCCCCCCACCGTTATTCTCTATAATAAAAAAACTGCTTTTCCCCCCTATTTCCTCTATCACAATTAAAAAGAAAAATTTAAGCGAACAGGCATATACCCAATACGTATACATAGATAAAAAATATATATATATATATGTGTGTGTGTGGCTTTACTTATCTTTCTTTTACGCGTGCGGGCCAGTTCGGCCAACAACCTCGCCACATCCAAGAGCCCGTCACCATTTGATTATAACTCTGATTACTTGCGTATCTGGCACTCAGCTTCCGTTTCCCCCTTTACGCCATCTCGAGAATTACTCGGGTGGACAAATAATAGGGGTATCATACCAAGTAACAATCCAACAAGCATACCTGCGGTGTTGCCTACACGAGTGGCACTACCGCGGGCCTTTGACTTCTGTTGAGCGGCGGTTAGAACCGGCACCCGCGCTAATCGACCCCTTTGCGTGAAGCGCTCGGCTACCCCGTGCTTTTGTCCCCCCGCCACACCTGAAACAACACCACCAAGAGCCGCAGCCGTCATGGAAGTTAGCCCAAAAGCCTCCGCGCAGCGCCTATCAATAGCATCGCCAGCAGTCACGAAAATGGAGTTGTCGAGAATGCCGAAAGCCATAAACGGGACAGAGGCCGAGTATGCAATGCGTAGCCACAAGTTCCATGCGATATGGTCATTGGTGATAGTGGATTGTGAAGCTTTCGATGCCTCACTACTTCTCGATTGCTGTTGCTTTTTTACTCCGCTCTGTCGCGCCTCATTACGAGCGTCTGCACACTCTCTCAACGCAAACTCCACCCAGGCATTATATTCTTCCGCCGAAACACAGTCCTCTTTTTCTGTATCCACTTTGCGCAACTGTTTCTCGACTTCCTCGAAACCGAAATACTCTTGCGCCGTTCCAAATAGGAGGAGCATCCGCAACGTGTCGTCCTCGAGCCCAGAAAGAAGTCGAGGCCCAAAGCTCGGATCCTTTTCAAGCACACACACGAGGGCCGACAGCAACTCCTCCCGCTGCTTCTGTGAAACCTCTCTATTTTCCGCTGTTATTTCAAGAGGTGGTGGCTGCACGGTGCTTCCCTCACCTCCCCCCTCCCTCGAGCACCAACTACTCAATAAATTGTGAAGTTGCTCAACGGCATCCGCCACCCTCGACTCCTCCTCAACCCGCTGATAACCGCTATTGTTACCGGCATCGTTACTATCACACCGCTCCGGAACGCCACTTTGAGGAACTAAAAGCGGAGGACTAACCGCTGGTCGGCTGCTGTCGACGGATCCGGGTGCATTGCCCACAATTACGCCAGGGTCCTTATACGCTACCGTAGTGGAAACAAGGGTAGCAGCACTATTGCTGGTGTTAAGAGCACCGACGCACTTTGAAGGTGGTGGCGGGACCTTCTCACTTGCCAACTTTTGTCGCACTGCGGCGGAAAGGTGAGCGCATGGCATCTTGGCTGCAGTGAGAACCGGTGTCGAGGGTGGCCTCAGCGAGTTGCCCAGCAAGTGTGCTCCAAACATTCGACGTCGAAACTCCTTCATTTTCCCTCAGACAGTCATGCGCTACACACCGGGAGGTTGAAGGAAAAGAGAACACGGCCGACAAGTTCCGTGTATATCTCCAAGACCTTTTAATCACTCGTCTGGGCTTCCTGAGTGTGAAAAAGAGGAACCAACAAGAACCAGGGAGCACAAGTTGTTGGATATGAAAATGTGTTTCATTGTTTTGATATGCTGTCAACAATTTTTTTTTTTGACTGCAGCCTCGTACGAGGATAACGTCAAGGAAAGAAATCAGGCTACTTCTTGATGCCCTCACCTCCCTGCTGAAGCGCGTTAATACCGATCCGCCCCTTCACGTTCCCACTCATGTAATACTGTTAGTGGATAATACGGAGAGTAAGGTAGGGGAGGAGGGTCAGTGAAAAGTTACGTATGAAAATACGGATGTCCTCCGCCTCTATTGCCACCACCATGCTGTAATAATAACAAAAACAGAAACACAAAATCTAAACAATTAAATACAGTCGTGTGCATATCTGAGCTACCAACGATTTTTTACCTATTCACACACACGTTGAAAATCATTCTGTTCTCACACATCTCCTTTCAGGCGCCACTGGTTAAACGTAATGTAGGCACTCCGGACATGTGCCAGCGGATCAAAAAGAGGGAAACTGAAACAAAACACACACAAAAATAAAATAAATAAATTGCCTGCACCTCCGGAAAAATGGTGCGAAAACTGCCCGGCACATCCTCTAGAGGCTATAAAAGGCGTGATTGGTTCAGCACATAGTTTTATAATTACGTGTTTACACGCATTCGTACATATGCGACGATATTGACAGACGAGGTACGTCCCTCTACTTTCCCTCACCTCATACGTCGTAACGAACAGTAAAAACAAAAAAAAAGGCTGCAGCGGCAGCCAAACACCCTGAGTTACGAGGGAATAAAAAATAAGGACAAAATAATAGATAATAATATGGTATGAGGGAAATGTAATGGGGAGTTGTGCGCGGGCTACAATTACGCATTTCTGCCATTGGGTGACGAAAATAAGCAAGTTAAAGGAGAGGAACTAAGGGCACCAATAAGTGAAAGAACGATGTTAGACGGTTGCCCACTACAGAGTAAGAAAGGGGAAATCAAAAGAAAATACAAAATTGTGCAAGCAGTAACTGCGGGCACTACGGGGCTGCTCAATACACACAAAAATTTAAAAAATAAAAATAAATGGAAATATACACAAAGAAAAAAAAATAGAAAAAAGTCTTTAAAAAGAAAGTAAACTACACATTTTTATATTTGTAGAATCACTGTTGGAAATTTTCTTCCAATTTATCTCCCTCCCTCTCCCCCGCGCACCAAAATTCACTTTTTCACCAGTAGTGAAACAAAGGCACTGAGCGGAGCAAAAAAGAAAAGCTCTAGTGAATCGGAAGGCCAGCAAACAATGGGGCATAATGAATACATATATGCACAAAAAAAATACTAGTACACGCAACGTAACATAATAATATTAATAACATACAGCACACTCCTACTGGAGTTAGAACTCGGTGCAAAAAGCAATAACAATGGCAGTAATGCGCGGCTAGAGATAGCGTCCGCTGAGCAAACAATGCATGTAAGGTTGTTGTTGTTTTTTAATCCCAACTCTTGTCAATTACTTCCGCAGATTCGTGCGTTTGCAGTATGAACGCTCAATAGTAAGTAGCAAAAAAGAAAAAAACGAGCAATATTAGCAACACGTCCTTTATCGATGTTCCCTCCAGCGATGCAGAAGAGAAGCGCCCACTGCCATGTGAAGTGTCCGGCAATTTTTCTTTTTTCAGCAGCATCCCCGTCAATCACATAAGTAACACACATCTCACAGGGGACCCGTAATGCGCCTTCTGTGCCTCAGAATGGTTACGGAAGAATCCGCATTGGTGCAAGTAGTGTCGGTTAGTACCTGATTAACAGTGTTCCGGATGCCTTAAACCCCCCAAACGTGTTCCCCTTTGGAACCTTCCAGATGTTGAGGAGCCAAAATGTCGTTGCCCTCCATAGCACCTTCACTGACACGTGGGAGACCGACAACTGGAGCAACCAGTTGCTTGTTTTCTTTTGGTGCCCATTCCACACGCCTCTCAGAGCTAGAAAGGGAATAGGAAGAATAAGTAGTTAACGTATCCCACGTTGCCTTTACTGACCGAGTGACGAAAACCTTGTGAGCGTTCACAAGAAGGTTAAGTATCTTCGCGCGCTCATCGACTTCGTAACGCCGAAGCCGGCTTCGTTGCACTTCTTCTTTCCGTCCGAGCACAAGCACCGGTATCACCCAGAAGGAGGCCGTAACGTCCGCCGCATTTGATTCCCCGGTGACATCCAGTGACGGCACAGCAGCAAGAGTAATGTTCACCTCCTCTGACAGCGTGCCATTTAATGATCCCTCTTCCCCCTCTTCTTCTTCCTCCTCCTCCTCCTCCTCCACACAACCTTTTCCCACTTCGGAGTCGATACCTGTGGGTGCCGCACCCGCCATATCAAACTGAGGTGTCCCTCCACCCCGCCGCAACGGGGGTAGAATCAACTTGCGGACAACAGGGGGCTTAGGGACCGTAAAATCTCCCCCACCACGTGCGCCTAGAAACACACACCCACTGCGGCCAGATGGCTGCAAGCGAAGCGAAATTCTGAGCGGCGGCATCATCTGCATCTGGGGTTGGGAAGCGATCTGATCCTCGTTCGTGGTGACCGCGGTGACACGATCTGAATCGGGCACAAGAGCCTGCTGAGGTCCACGATCTCCGGTTGCTGTGTGAAATAAGTTATCCCAGGAACAGCGGCGCTTCATCGTCACTTTGGTTTTATTGCTGCGGATACATTGGGGCAGCACACCTGACTCCTTCACGTCGCCCTCTACCGGTGGTGGTAGCACTAGCTTCGCGTTGCCATTCGACTCGGAGCGCGAGTTCCTGGATTCATTGATGGGCACGGCGGGCAGCGTATGCACAGTTGACTCCAGGTCCGTTGAGGGGTAGCGTTCGAAGGTCGTACCCGCAACAAATTGTGGTGTTGACTTTACGAGGCGGGGACGACCAGTTTCCGCAGACTGCTTCGGCACGTACTTGCCATACTTAGGGTTATCAAAGTTACAAGGCAAGTCCCTGAAAGACTGAGATACTAAGCTCTCCGATGCGGTGTGTTCAACGTCCTCCCATTCATCACCAAAAGTGTCAACTTCCCGCAACTGGCTGCTTCTCAGCGAGTCCTCCGCCGGTGGCCATGCTTCGCGATACGAGGAAGTGTTTCGGCTCTCCGACGCCGCCAGACGCATCCTGAGAAATACAATTTTGTTGTCCGGCGAACGTTCGTCCTCGCTGGACTCGTTGTTCGCCTTTGAGGCAGAACATTTATTGCACCCCTTGTGCGGCATTGGCCACGTAATTCTAAAAGAGAATTAATGAATGTAATTTTTTGTGATATTGAATGTCACACTGTGAGCTGACCCGGCAGAACAAGACGACAAACGCGGTAACTCACTGGAATTTTTACCTCCTTAGGCTGTGTCGTCACAAGTTTCACCTTATTTGAATAATTTCCACCTCAGCTATCAAAGTCTCACCACCACTTTGCAGTTCCTTTTTCCTATTCCTCAACAGTTTTCCCACCTCTTATGGAGGTACAATGCCCTCTTCGCGACAAAAAAATATGGTGGAAAACTACAACACAAAGAGTGGGAAAGAATAGAAAAAACAAAAGCGGAGACACCCACAATCTTTTGTCCGCTTGCACCGCAACACCGTGCCTGAAAGAAAACGGGAAGAAAAACAAAGCAAAAAAATTGAGCATGTTAGAGGCAGCCAATGCCACAGCAGGTGGTATTGTCTCAACCAAGTACAAGGAAGGTAACCTAATAAACGTAAAGTAATATTACAAGAAGTAAACTCGAGAGACATGGAATTACGCGACCGTCTACACGCCAAAGCACGCACAAATGGTGCGCGTTACCTTGCGGCGTCGCCACTGACATTCCATGCACCACGTGTCACGGATTCACTGAGGTACAGAACAGGTCATGCTCGACACTTCCAAGACCCCTACGCTATCAACAGGGTCGTACCCACTCTTACAAAGTCTCAATGCCGTGCAAAACGACTCGGTGCTAGTGGCATTCTTGACCGTCATAATCATCCGCAAGATACACTAGTGTACTCATGCGAAATCGCCACGTGACATGTTGAATGTTTCAGTTCCCACTTCGCGTCGGTAAACGAACGCGCTACCTCAGAAAAGGTTTAAATCTTTCCACTCTTTTCGCTGTCGTTCAAGCTCTGCAGCCAGCTCCGCTTTTTCTTTCGCCTCGCGCTCCAAACGCTGCTTCTTCCGCGCCGCCTCCTCGGCGAGCCGGGTGGCCTCTAACTGCTGCTCCACGACTTGTTCGCGTCGGCGCCTCCTCTGCCGCTCCGCCGGACTCAAGTTGGGGTCCTCAGAGGAACCCAGTCCAGCTGTGCCACCACTTACTTCCTCGCGAGCCTTACGCCGAACTTCTTCCTCCTTCAGTGCTGCTTCCCTTTCCTTCTTCCTCTGGTGCGCGACCTTCAGGCGAATAAGAACACCTTCATTACTTAACATCTTGTGTGCACTCTCAGCTATGTGAAATGCATCAGCGGCCTTCTCAACTGTGCACTTATCTGGGTGCACTTTGAGCACAATACGGCGGAAACTGCGATTAACGTCCGCGACTTCACACGTCTGCGGATCCAACTGCAGCACAGCAAATGGGTCCGCTCCCCCAGAGCTGAAGCGCAGTAACCGTCGTATTTCTTCCACTTGGTCCTCCTTTGACCCCATTACGCCCTCGTAGCTATGTGATACGGGAGCGAATAAGCGACCAGAGCCACTAACAGAAGAAACAAGGGGGGAAAAAAAGACGCAGCTGGACAGTAGTGATATGGCACGTAAACTAATTTAACAAGGGCGGGAAACACCAATTCAGATGAAGGAAATGAATCAAAAGGGGTGTCTTTATCATATAGCGCGTGATAACTGGAAAAACAGAAATGTGGCACATCAACGACGTGCTTGTTCCTGCAGGCTTGCTCAAATCAAACAGAAGATTACAACTGTGCTGATGTGTTAAGAACGCAGACAAATGCCCGCGCCCAACCTAAATGTGAGGTACACTGCCACATGCTTTCCATGCGAGCAGGAGCCACAACAAATCTTAAATGTGGAGCAAAATAAGTTAATACGTCCGTAGTCGACCTGACTACTGTTGGAAGAGTATATATTTTCCTCGTTGTCACTGGACGAACAGCATCAAACGCAAATAAAAATAAAAACAAAAGAAGATGTTAAAAAAGGAAACGGCATGGGTGGAGGTATATCATACTAGCAAATTTGATATACAGAATTGAGTTGTAAGCAGTTGAACTAACGAGGGGAAGTCTGGCACAATGTTAACAAGTAAACCTGAGGTACCTGGCCCGACATTCAACACCCGTGAAATTTTCCTGAAAAATAAACAAAAAAATGAATCCACTAACTGAACAATCAACATCTGGAGATGCCGCAAGGTCACCAACACTGCCACCACCTGAAACCATGCTTCCATGTATCTCTCCAATTACAATGTCATCTACCGCGTGCCAAGCGGCGCCATCACGCGAAATTAAAGGAGGTTGACAGACAAGAATATTTGTTTAAGGATGTGTGGGAGAGCCTGTGTGTCCATACATTCAAAGCCGTGTCCACTTGGCAGTTTCTCCCTCAGGTTCAGCGCCTGTTCGCCCAAAGTGGCAATAAAAATGCAGAACATTTGTACTTCTTGATTGCTTTCCATAATCTCACCGAGCTCGCCGGGCTCAATCCCGTATCGTGAGAGGTTTGCATCGCTAATCACGAAAACAAGGTACGCCTCACCCTTCTCCGCCGTGACGAGCTCAATACTCTGCCGCATCGCTTGGACGGTATTGTCGCCTGACCAGCAGTACTGTGCGTGGGCAACCATACGTTGGCATACTTCCGCCCTTTCCTTTTGGTTAGTCGGTGGCTTGCCAAAGGGTACAAGCTCAATACACGCACTGTCCCCGTTGTGACCTACCATGGCATAGTCAATTTTTTCTTCGTAGCCAGTGAACGCCTCCATAACCATCACCGTGGATTCGAGCAACTTCGTGAGCCTCTGATCCATCCCTTCAAACCGGTACATACTGGCACTTACATCTAGCACAAACAAGAGACGCTTCTTTCGCTTGAGCTGAAAGGGGCTGGCGTCAGCATAGTCGGCGCGCCGTTTGTAGATGTTACGCTCCCCAACGATGCCCTCTACAATCTTACTGTCATCCCATACTCCGTCCGTTTGGCCACGCAGCCACACGCGTTCACCTTCCGCAGCTTTAAGGCCACTTAACATACTCCTCAATATCGCCACAGGGGCACGCACCCGCCCCTGCAGCGCACCGTACCGCTCGTACTCCGTGGAGGTCATACCAATTTCCCGCAAGCGCTCCTGCAGTGCTACCCTTCCCATGCGTCTCGCTTCCTCTATTATATGTTGTGGAACCTGCTGCTTAGCTTCGGGCGATACTTGGTGAACCGGCCAGCCCTTGTCAAGACGGTACGGGCCAACAAGTCCGCCGAGGCCTGCAGTATCAGTCCCACCCGTACCGCCGGCGTATGTGTTGCCACCGTGATGTTCTTCATTATCCTCACGACCATGTTTCAGGTTATTAGATGCCGCATAGCGCGATGTACAGTAGGACATGCTAAGTTTCCCCTGAGGTGTGGCAGCTGCCGCCCCAACTTGTTTTACGGACCCTTGGAGCAAAGCGGAGAGTTGGCGATGGCGACATTCCACCCGTTCAGCTACGAGGTCACCTATCAACAGCTGCCGATTCACTTCATCATATCGAAGAATGTTACCCGCAACCTCGTCGAGGGAAAAACAAGGATAGGAAGGTTTCACCGACGATGAACGTGAGGATGTTGTTGGCGTGGGAGCGAAATGGCGAACAGTATGATGATGATAATCGACGGCAAATAGAGAACCGCAAGTGTCAACTCCGTCGCTACCGCTGGCGACCACAAGTTGTTTGTGCACACGGTCGATACCTATTGTTCCATGGTGATTCAAGTCAGAACACACAGCAGGGGAAATGCTGGGATTGGCAAAGGTGCGCATCGACCACGACTGCGATCGAGAAGAGTAACTCTCAACCATGGTGTACAAAACGCCTTCTTTCTCACTATCACTGCCAGCACCTGCGACGATGATAGCACCCTGGAGTTCCTCCGGTGTGACGGGCCCCATGGCTGCCTCAGTAGGCGTCGGTTCTTTCGTTCCCGTTAATCCTACTACAACTCCATTTATTTCATTGGGAAGCAAACAAAGACTTGCTGTCGCCACGCCATCAGACATTAATGAAAGCTTCATCACACCGCAAAACGTCGACTCAGACTTACTCAGGTGGACAGAAGCATAGTTGTTCGCAAAGAAGTGAATTCCCCGAATATCCTCCGCAGGAAGGGTTACACCGACACGGTGCCCGTTCGACCACACGTACAACTCCGGTTCGCGCGGTCGCGTCATGGCAACTAGGTTACATCCCGGGCAAACAGTGTGCCGAGTGAGTGCGACATCACTGGAGGGTGGCATCAAATGCACAACCAGCACCGATCCCAACAGTTTATCACCAGCTGCGTCACCCTGACCTCTGACTTGCCCTCGTGGTAATGCAGTTGACGTTGAGCACAAACCAAGCGCGGACGCATCGGCAAGCAAAATCGATCCTGAGGATGCACATGCAACTTCAACAAATGAAGGCGATGTCCCAAACGCACCATGCGAAGACTCCTTGAGGGCCTGAGAGGCTAAAATGCCGCTCGCCTCGGTGCCGAGGAAACGTAATGAAGAAGACGGAAGGGAGTTAAGAGGCAATAAGTCCGTTAAGTTAAGTAACTGTACCTGCCCTGCGGCAAGACGCTTCCGACCCACCGCAGTAGCCGCAATGGACGCAACAGACGGCAGACTCGCAATAGCTAAGAAAATCTCTGTTGTTGCGAGGGGACTGCTGCTGCCGTTCATTTCCTCTCGAAGCACATGCTGGCGGGTAAAAAGGACGGCAACACTCTTGGACTCCCCCACCACGCACTCAGGAGCTTCCACGGCTACACGAATCACGCGGTCGCCCTGTTGCAGAAATGGTAGCCTTGTTGCTGTAGTCCATTCACTAAAACCGACGAGCCCACCGTTCGCCGAAACATCTGCGGCGAAGTCCGTGGCATTATATGATTCACACCAAACAGGAGCAGACTTCCAGTTTATTGCACCACCACACTCCAAATCCGTGAGCCGTCGCACTGGTAGAGACATTACTACTTCCCCCAGTTTTAACGGCAAAAACGCCGGTGATTTCGCCGACATGTGAATCAGCGATGGTGAAGGCCGCAGTGGCACAGCTCGGCTGGTACGCAAAGGTAACAGCTTCTGCATTCCACCAAACTGTACCAGTGGATCCAAATGCAGCCGTAGTACATTGCGAACAAGACGCAGTGTATTTTCGTCAAACACGTCGAAGTTGAAGATATTATTTAGAGCTGCGTACACGCCATCACCTGGGAACATTGACATGTGCCTTACAACAGCGATGAGCTCCCGTAACGAAAAAGGGTAAGTAATGTTCCCTTCCTCAAAATCGGTTTGAAGACGTTGAAAACATTCAATAAGGCTCATCAGCAGAGCATCTGGAATGTTCACGCCATACGCTCTCAGAACCTGCAACTGCGAGTGGGCATCGGCATTGAGCATCACAGACGGTGCAAATAAGTCGCCACATTCCCGGTAGAAGTCATTGCCGTGGAATGGAAAACCGGGCGGGTTTGCCAACACAATGACTCGAAAATCAGGGTGCATGTTAATGATATTTTTTTGTTCGCTAGATCCGTAATCACTGGAAGAAATGCTAAATCGTACGACGTGCGCACGTGGACCAAGTATTTGCCGTCCATCGCGGAGCCTCATCTCGTGATCCTCGATGAGTCCTTTTAGCACTTGTACCACCTCTACGGGTGCCTTGTCAATTTCATCAACAACAAGGCAGTGTCCCTGCTGCACCGCCCGTACTAGTGGTGAGTCTGCCCATACAACTCGACCGTTCTCGACTGTGGGATTGATAGTAAGGCTACCGACTGTGGTGTCTCGATGTAGCTGAATATACTCCCGAGGGGTACCAACGCGTGCGAGAAAGGCATCGACAACCTTGTTTTTGCCAACACCTTGGTTCCCTATTAGGAGAATGTTGTTCCCCACGGCGTACTGTTTAGCGAGCCACACAATGACGGACTCATGAACAGGGTTGGGGTGAAAGTGTGGCACGTGCGGTACCATGGCCTTCTCCTTCGCTCCGTAATTGCGGTTGATGCGGAGAATAGGTTTATCACCCAATCCAAAGACACGAGATACTTCAATTCCTTCAGCTTTACCGGCGCCAGCATTAGGAATAGTTGGGTCACAGGGGAGTAGGAACTCTTTAAGGGAATGGCAGTTCAACGTTTCCCCCATGCTACTCTTTGAAACGGATGATGATCGCAGTGGATCCTGCTTGCGTTCCGCGAGCCCACTCGTACAGGTAAATCCACAAATCTGCATCACCTGACGCACTTTTTCTGCTACCAATGAACTCAGCAGTGGGAGTAGCAGCGTAGATTCAACACTAATGTTAAAGTCATCAGGATAACGAACGCGAAAGCGGGTAAGGTTTAGCAGCTGTCGAAGGCTTAGCTGCGGCGTTTTTGGTTCCGTGACTTGTAATCGCTCAAGTTCATCACGCAGCCGCAGCAGGGTATCCACATCACGCTTCAATCCTGATGATATCCCGCCCTCAGGGCCCACTGAGGCGCGGATACCGTCTACCTTTTCGTTCCCACAAAATTGCAACTCCAACTCAGCCACGCGAAGGAGAATGGCACGAAATAACGACTGCGAACATGACGGCATTTGGACAACCCCAAACAGCTCGGTGACATCGTGTGTAACGCGCCATTGGTTTTGCCACACTTTGTTGCCTGTCCCATTGCTGTTAAGCGCAGGAAATCGCGCTGTACCCACCACACGGAATGAAGGATGTATGGGAAATATGCGACGTGCCTTCATTTCCTCTTCGGTGGCGCGCAGCTTCTCCTTAATGATCCCATACTCCTTGAACGATTTCAGCACGGACCCGTCGCAGAGTGAGGTGCTCCCGTCAATAAGGAGTTGCTGCAGCGAACTGAGCATCCCTAAAGGCATTTTATCAATTCCATCAAGTACAGCCATGCGACCGTTGAGTGCTGCGTCAACGAGTGCACTGTTCTGCCACACCGTGTCACCACTTACCGAATCGGTAGCTCGTCTCTGAAAAAGGTCTTTGATCGTCATATCCGCATAGAGGTACATAGTCTCCGTCTGGTAACCAAGAAGGCGCGCAAATTCGTGGAGCAACGTCGTTTTGCCACTTCCACTGGATCCCAGCAGCAAGATATGCCGCCCCGCAATGTGCAACTGCAACATGGACTGTAAAACGTGAACATGTCCTGGTGTAAAGACTGTGCTCGAACTGCTACAGTACACTTTCACATCAACCGTTCTCCACTTTCTACCACTAGAAGGCGATGAAGGCCCACCACGCGATGATTTGAGAGCAAATTCACCCAAATATAACGGAAGTTGATATTTCCCCTTCATCCCGTCGACACAAGCGTCGCCTACCACCACAGGGTGCTGCAACACGGCCAACACCTTCGACTTTGCAACACGAACATTGTCTATAAACACAACATCATTATAATGCTTTGAAGAACGAACAGCGCAATCTTCATGCGTACAGTGATCTGTTGGTTTGCCACTATCCCGTACGCTGACATCACTATGGTGGCAAATATGGTTTGACAGGGGAGTACCAATGTCACACGCGGCTAGCACCCTTTCGTAATCTCGAAGGCGTCTCATCGACTCTTCATAGGTGCCACTACCCGAACCAGTTTGTTGTGCATATAGCGTCCACGGGAAGGATCGTAGTAACAACTCACTCACTGGAACATCAGGAAATAGCATAAACTGTCGGAAGACTTGAGCCACCTCGTAACTTCCAATGGTCTGCAGCCCGCAAAGCGAAGACACACAACCACCAACAGCGCTGTCGCGGCCCTGGGTACCGCCAGAGGTGAATCCCCGCGTGCGCGCATTCATCTCCTCGATGGAAGCGCGCAGTTTAAGCAACGATTCAAAAACACCTCTTGCACGACCACCAGGCGCCATATTGGTAACGTTTGTCGCTGCCAGGGTGGGTGGAGGAAGGTCAACATACAAGCATTGAAACCGTGAACGAAGCGGCGGATCCAGTGGTGTACCATCATACGGGGGAACTGGGGCAGTGATCCCAATGACACGAAAACTTTCCGACACGCGAATAAACCCCATACGCTGCAACTTCGCGTGAACCGCCTGCGGGATTTGGTTACCAATGCCACCTTCCACGTTAGCATCTTGCCTACCTCCTTTCAGTTCCTCACAGAGTGCCTCGTTGAAAATCTTATCATACCGCTCTGGGTGGATCAGCACCATCCCATTCTCAAGATGCATTTCGCGGTTCTCCAACAAGTTATTTATCACTGGAAGTACATTCCGTTCTACCCTCTCCAACCCCTCTAACAATAGCAGTTGTCCTTCGCGGGCAGCGATGACAACGCTCTGATCCTCATAAGAGAGCGTTCCGTTACGAATTTCCCGCCGTTGGCCGAGATCACCCTCGTTTGTGTCACGATTGAGGGACACACACTGCACTTCGCGACGTGTGAGTCGAGAGTACAGCAACACCAGCCACCGCAGCGCAGGACCAGGCTCCCCTGTTAGGCACATGTCCTGTTTAAGGAGTTCCTTCTGACAGATCCAGCGTAGGTATTGGCGTGTGGCATTGTCTCCTAAATGAAAGAACATATCCCCTACATCCAATGACAGTTCGTCCGCAGCGTCTTCGCCGATGTGAAAAGCACCGCTGTTGGTGGTGTCACCCGGCAAGACCCACGTAACCCTCTCTGGGTGAGAAACGTTCGCAGGAACGGGAACTGTAACGTCACCGATTGTGAGGCTTACATCGCGGTTACAAGCAAGGGAGCTACCGCTCATTATCGTTACACTCCTGATTGGTGTTTGACTAACAGTTCCACTTGTATACACTTTTAACACAGCGCGAATAAAACCAGAAAACAAGAGCTGGCGGCGTATCATAGAACACGATAATAACGACAAGATATCCCACTCCGATGTGCAGATTTGCGAGCACGTCTGCCTTGGATATCCGATGTCAATCTGTACTCAAGGCCAAAGACAGCAGAAAACACAGAGACTAAATACAGTTCTGCAGTGCAAAATGTGCTCTAAAGGAGGGCAAGAAGGCCAGACAGAGTGTATCGGTACGTACGGTTGATTAGATATTAGTTCTCGAACAAACAAAAATCACGCAAAATACAAGTTAAAAAAAATCACTCAGGAAATAATTTTATTGAAAGGGTTGATTTCACAGTATATGGGGAAGGTCTGAAAAGGGGCCCGGCATGTCCCGCCACAAAAAAAAAAAAAAGAAAGCTCTTATCACCCCCTCAGCTGGAGTGATTTGGTGTTTCTATCAACCAACGCCCGTAGCATCATTCCCCTGAGATTTTCCTTCATATCCAGAAGAGAAAAAAAGATTTACGGCGATGAAGTTTGCAGCAGCATTCGATCATGGAGGCAATAGCCCGTTTGACTCAAAGCTGCACCAGCGCTAAAAGAGTAAGGAACAAACGCAGAAATATAAGATGTGTTTCTTTGTGAATCTAATGTCGCCAGCTCTACCATATTACAGGATGCCCCGGAGAGAAGTGTGGGTAATATTGCGACAGACAACGCCATATGCACGACAAGAGCACAGTTGGGTGTACTCGACGTGCTCTTCGCACGGGCACCAAGGAAATAGCGCCGCAAAGGAAAACGTTCTGCGATAGGCAGTAAAAATAATAATAATAATAATCGAAAGCGTGCGCTCGATTTCAAACAATAAAAGGTATAGGTAACGATCACTTGATGATATTGGACTCCGCATGTATAGCCAATACTCGTTTAACAAGCTTGTCGCACCACGCTACGTGACGCTCCATAAGCACGTCGTCGTCCGCTATTGCCCTTTCCGTTGACGTAGCATCCCCCAACCCTTGAGAAGACAAACCAGACGACAAAGACGTGGCCCCTCCCGTTTCATCCGTTCGCACCTCCATCCGCCGGGAAAGACGACTGCGTAGCTCCATCCATGTCTTTGGGGTCCGCAGGCGTGCATAATTAACCACTGCTACATCGTCAAATGGATAACACAGGGCGTGCGCGACGCTGACAACGCCACGGGAAACACCCTCTGGTGAGTACCCACCCTCTAGTACCGCCACCAAACCGATGGTCCCTTGCGACTGCAGGCAAAATCGCTTTAGCGCACGAACCACATACGCAAACCCTCCTTCCACAGCCATCCGCCCAAGTGGATCGCCGTGCGCGGCGTCGAAGCCAAGCGAAAGTAGGATGATATTAGGGTGGAATTGTTCCAACCTTGGTAAAAACACATCGTCAACGACACGCGCAAAAAGCATATCACTTATAACCTCTTCGCAACGCGCAGGGTCGGTAGCCGCGGTGTCAACAGCGACGTTGCAAATATTACGATGTTGGCCAACATAGGAGGTCGCACCAGCGGGATCACACGGGTAAAAAGAACCTCGGTCATAACGATGAAGAGAGAGGTACAGAAGTTGCGGCTCAACTTCAACAAATGACTGAGTTCCCTCACCATGGTGTACGTCGATGTCAACTATGGCTATGCGAGGTCGCTCTGGTATATCCCTTTCTTCGGAGGGAACTGAACGGCTACCTCCGACGCCACAATCGTATTTAACGTGCCAGTCTTGCAACAACTGCATTGCGGCAATCGCAACATTATTCACCAAACAAAAGCCGCTCGGGGTGTCAGCGCTGGCATGGTGTCCCGGAGGGCGAACAAGGCAAAAAGCAAATGCCGGAGAGCCACTGAGGGCGCGACGCGCTGCATCAACCACCGCACCGACAGACAACCGAGTCGCTATACTGCTCGTTTTACCGTTGCAATACACATCTGTCTTAAGTGGAGGGAGTAATGCTGTGCCCTCTTCAATAAAACATCGGTAGCGATGAATATTGTGACACAATGTAACTTCATCTAGCGTTGCTAAACGGGGCGGAATCCATAACGGAGTTCCGCTGGGCGCCGCGGACGGCGTCTCGCCTGCTGTTGCACCAGTTCCCACAGGCGCACCTTCACGAGGAGGGGACCTTTCTCCAGAACTTTGCAGTTCCATAGGCAAAAAATGAGCAGCACGCGGCGCCGAGCGTAGTGCCTCAACAGCGCGCTGCAAACGATAGGGTGTTTCCGGCACACGGTCAACGGGGGGAACGTGCTCAAGCACTCTAGGATCGTATGCCCATGCAACTGACACGTCCGGTAGAAACAGGTCACTATTATCATTATCCGTCTTGGCAGCATCCAACATGGCAGGTCCAGAAACGAACACTTCCATTCCATTTTTTAGACTTCCAAAAAAGGTGATTCCTTGGGCGTCGACGAGACTTTCAACACCTGAAGCTTCCACACCTACACGGAGCGCCACTTGATCAACCGGCTCCACCAGCTTTCCACGACGGATAGCAGCGGTTGTGCAGAGTCGTGGGTCCGCTTGGCACCTAACAGTCACGTCACCGTCAAGATCCAGCTGGCGCCCATGAGCCCAGGGATTTTTATTCCGTTCCCTCACAGACATACGATAGAGTTGACTAAGTAAACACTTATCGATATTTATTACGTCGGATGCAGGTAAACAACGAAAAGATAGCAGACACAACCAAAAAAAAACCTGGGTTTGAAAAATACAATTTCGGACTTCCTCTCCGGAACCAAGGCATTTATATATTTAAGGCTCCTCACTCAATCATTCCCCTGTTGTCTAAAAGAAAATTTCTCGAATATGAAATGCATTTGAGAGAGGTTGTTTACACCACAAGAGCACCTCATTGTTACACAGACATATCTGTCACCGAGCCTCAGCTACACCAACACGTTCAACTGTTTGTAAATCACAACTAAAGTCGACTGAGCATACAGGGGAAGTAATGCCCCACACACAGGAACAAATATATATATTTGCTTCAGTATCTGAAGCGCTAAACATCGCTTTAAAGCTCATTATACAACGCAGCACACACGGTAGTCATCAAAACACTAATACCAACACACCCGCATCCCCCCCCCCCGGAAGCCATAATAAATAATGAACACTGGGTAGAACAATCAAACTCTCCCACAGTTAACTCCGCCGATGTGTCTATTGGCGCTCCACGGTAGAGCTCTTCCACTATTCGAACGAAGTATTCGTAAGTTAATTCAACGCGACACCAAATATGTGACTCTCGGGTTGTCCAGCAGCTCTTAGCAAAGGGGTAGTATTTCAGTTACACCTGATCTAACAGCTATTCCTCGGCACCGCGCATAGTTAGATAGATAACTTACGTTTTCAAAAGTGCACTGCTAACAACAGACACTTTACCACGTCATTTTCTACAACGCAGCAGTGAATATTAACTTTGTCTTTGGGCGATGGCTTTGGGAATAGAGTCATCACTGCCACGCCATCGTGTTTTCCCCCTGTATATAACGCAATTTAACCGTTCGTCTTCAAGTGTCAGACCCTCCTTCGAGAACAAACTTTTTTAAAGAAAAAGAGGAGAGAGTAAGAAGCACGATATGTATATTGCAGACTACCCGCGAGAGTCAGAATGATATCCGTCTTTATCTTATCCTTTACCGTTCCCTTGTTATATATTTTCCCCCCGCGACCCGGCTGTATCTCATATCGCGCAACAGGCAGACCAGAAGATTTTCTTTCAAAAGGCCAAACGGTGAAGGAGACAGCGTTTACTACCTTGCCGTATTGCTCCACGAAGTCGTGTTATGAGTTGATTCAACGAGTAGATATCCCACTACCAGGCGCTGTTAACAACGCAGCTAAGCAGTTATTTGCCAGGTGGGCGAGTCCAGACACACGAACTTATGAGGAATAGAAAACACCTAGTAGAGAATTGTGCGAGAATAAAAAAACGAAACAAGAGAAATGATAAGTGAGACCATCTAACCCTAAACATTAGAAGCAACTTCAGCAAACACTTCAGTCGGACCACGCATTAGCACTCCATTGTTCACGATGCCATAACGAAGCTACAAACTAACGTGGAAGGTAAGATTTTTACCCGACACCACTACTAAGTTAGGAGTTTCCATATGTGTCCGCTCAGCCAGTTACAAAGTACAAAATAAAACATGACACCTCGCTGATAGAAAGTAAATGCGTCCAAACCACGTTGCCAGGGACTCACATTTAAAATGTTAAGAACACTGAACAAAGCCGCTACAACTGTGGCAACAAAAAGAATTGGAATATGCAAAAGAAACAAATGATCGGGGGAAACGCAGCATTTCGCAGAATCACCACTGACGTAGGGCGTGATCCACCAAGCCGTGCGCACATTCTTTAGCGTTATGATGCACCTACACGACCATCAAAAAGGAACACTGACAAGGAAGCTCCCCGCCCAACCGACAAACCCATATTAAATCCCCAGGTAATCGAAACGGATAATATTGAATACCATTACAGGAACCTATAATAATTACTCAATATTCTATATTCAAAGTACCCTTTTTCCTTTTAAAGGAAAAAGATAGAAACCATAGTTAGGTTACGTGCTTTTCATTGTTGCATCCCGACTTTCTAACGTTGTAGTAACTAAATTCAGCTACAGAAGGGTACATTAGCACAAAAGTGTCTCTCTGTGGTAGGGCTTCGTGATTTGGTATAGAGCATTATGCCACATGCTAATGTGGCACATTTGGAAACCCCATGTTGTCATCTCACCACCAAACAAACTAGTAGAGGTAATGCCACATCGGTGCGTACAAATGATATCAAAAACACCTGTGTGTGGCGTGTAACATCTCATTCGACCCTTATAAAGCCTATTACCAACTATGCTTTGTTGACAATAAGAACGTCGTATTTCCCAATATATAAACGTGAACACATAACTAGCATTTGAATATGCAAAGAGGAATGGGGAAAATCCACCTCATATATATATATATATATATTTTCAAAAAAGGGAGAGCACATACGTCTATGTACGACAACAGAGGCATGCAAATGTCTGGCTCTTCAAATAATGTACGATAGAACAATGAAGGGACAACAAGGGTAGAAAAAGGCATATCAGCACACCAATGTGCGTATATGAAGCATAGGAACTTCAGATAGATTACCAAAAGTTTTTTTAAAAAAACACTTACCTGTCGATGGCCATAGTGAAATGACTTTTTATTTACTATACAGGAGTGCACACAGAATATGGAAAACATAGACGAACAGTCCCGACGGACAAAATATTTTAAGATGGCAAAGGAAAACAAGGGCGTGTCAACAACGGGTAGATGAAATAATGACATCAATGGCCGTGGTAGCGGCGGTGATGACGACAATAATGGTAGCGAGGAATTTAATACTACAAATATCCCAACGGTAGTAATAATTACGACATGTACATGGGCAGTTGTGAGAGGGTTCCAATGCCGGGGTTAGTCAGGTGCGGAACCGCTGCCAAACATTCCTTATACGCAGATAAGCAGCTACCAGAACTATGTTGCAACTAGAACCTTATCATAGAAAGGGAGAAATATAAGTGATAAGCCTCTTCTGAATTGGTTGGCAAAAAAAAAAAACAATAAAGATGCATACCGTTGTCGCCTCCCCCCCACACACACACACGACATAAAGATAGAGAATCGGTGGCATCCACTGACAACCACTGTCACGCTGACACCAAAGGTAAAGTTCACTTAAGAAATACCTGAGTCCTATGTGCGATTGGTCAACGAAAGTTCACACAAATTTTGCAAACTTGTCATTATCCTACAGAGGACCCTGTGCGAAAAAAAAAAAGTCTCCTCCATTCAATGGACTGCGAAGCTAATAACAGGAAGTAAAGAAGCTGACATGGCCGAGCCGGCAATATACTCACACCCTCTCAGATAGCGGTTAGAAATCCATAAAGAGAAGTCAGATTCCCGTTGCCTGGTGGCGGTCACACATCTTCGCAACGGCGTGACCCGAGGCGGTGGTGAACTTTGGAAATTTTTAGCAAAAACATTCCACATATGTTCCTCTTCAGCAGGACATCGCCCTTTAGAGAGGTATTAAAAAGCCATGTACACGCATATGTGCGCATTTTGCTGTCGAAAAACAACAGATACCACAAACCCGCATACACATATAAGAGCACAACGTGACAGGGGGGGGGGAACGCCTCTACCTACTCAGAAAATTTGGGTGACCTCTCATCTCTAGTAAGTGAAGACCGGTGACTTGAGCGTTCGGACGTTCTTTACAATAGAAAGAAACAGCCGTAGCCCGCAAAGATCATAAAGGAACATATCGCTAACCAGCTACTGCGGAGAGATGCATACCTTCACATTCCACCATATGCAATCACAAATGCTCCTCCTTCACCTGTTAAACAGATTACCGTTCCGCAAATAGGTCCCCAGAATGCCGGTAACTTCGCTTCATGCTGATCTCAGTAAGCGTTGGCATCTCCCCCTCTCACGGGCCGCCGCAAAAGAGACCGACCCGAGAGGAAATAGCTGCAAAGGAATAACAGAGCCCTCAGTATTACTGCAAAATACACGTCGGTTTTTGTTGTTTTTGTTGTTGTTTTAAAAAATATATATCGTTACGAACTACTCTGCTCCGATACGTTGGACCCAGTCGGTCTCGAATGGAGGTGATGTGTCCAATTTCGGCCAAAACGGTATAGGACTGCTGAGAGTGTCAAGTACTGCTATTGAGGGAAAGACAACCGGTACAAACGCGGCAGTCCCAATAAGCTTACCACACCACGACATCAGCCCAGTTCCACAAAATGTTCACAATGTAAAAAAAAAAAA
>NW_027123163.1:35337-36118 GCF_001457755.1 Trypanosoma equiperdum
GCGGGACGCCACTCACATGAGCTTATCCGGCCCCGCGTTGTCTTGTTTGGGACCCTCATACTTCAGACAGTGATGCAAACGAAGTAATTATGCGTTGCCATGCCAGGAATGGCACGTGACCCCACGGCTCAGGAAATACCGGCCGGTGTCAGAAAGCGGGGCGGCCCCAGGTGTTAGATCCCACATGGAACGCGAAACAACACAAAAACTAGTCGGTGATCGGTCCGGCATGATGGTCGATGTCGTTGCCACCCATCCGATGGCAAAATATTATGAGTTTATGTCAGCGGTCGCTCTTTTCGTGGGGTGAAGGATGCTAATCATACTTTCAAAAACGGTGCGCAGTAGAAGTCCGAAAATGATCCAGTGAGTCGTCAAATGGCGGGAAAAAAGCGGTGGAGGACACGTGCACCCCAACACGCTGCGATCCAACGAAATCCACTCCCGGAAGGAAGAAAATTTGACCCCCCGTACCACACACGCACACTCTGATATCGGGTACCGAACCGCCACAAATATAATATGTGTCCAAGAGGTATTCCCGATGGGATTGCAGATTAAGTACCCATGCGACTGATAGCAATGGCCGCACATTGCACAGCTGTTTAAAAAAAAAAAAAATTAAAAAAACAGGACGCTTACGACATTCAACCGATAAATACAGGGAGGAACAGTGCCAAATTGTGCAACATTCGCTTACAACTCACAAGTACTATCGCGTTCAACTCTTCTGGTAGATAACCATGCGCGTGAAAAGCTGCTTTGGCAAAAAAAAAAAAAA
>NW_027123163.1:36139-76291 GCF_001457755.1 Trypanosoma equiperdum
GTGATAGCGAAAAACACTCTGCCGTGCCACCGACGGAGGTGCCGTCTGCCTGGAAAGCAACCATCAACGTGTTTCAGTCAGCTGAACGTATGACTTAGACATGGGGGAGGGGCAGCAAAAAACTGTTGCAGATAAGGGCTAGTGACCCACGATGTTTGCTGAAGTCATCCATCCCCGAGCCGCAGTACGGAGAAGGGGTGGGGAAGAGGAATCGTGGCATCGCGATGCCGCACGGAGTAAGGAACGAACCTAACGCTGTCATGATGCCATCTTTTCTCACAGCGCGGGCTGGTACGGCTAGTAGGGTGACAGTGTGCATGTCCTTCAGATGGATTCGAGTGTTTGCAAACAGAAATCACGGAAATACCTAGCAAATATCCAGGTAGTGCGCCCCAAATTAGGGCGCATAACTCAAGTTTTGGGAATTCAGGCTGGAGGGAGGGTGCCGATTCTCATCATAATGGTGTCCACATGCTGTGGTACGTTGCCCTTGCTCGACTCTGGCAGGAAAGGTTGGCGGGCCGGTTCTTTACTCAACTATGTCGAACGTGAAGCGGTGTTCCACACCCTCTGATAATTTATTTGGCTTGGAAGACGGTGCGTCGGCTTCGCACATGTAAGTTTGGTGTAAAGAGATAGGGGCTCTCCCAGTCGAGTGAGAATGTAGGGTGATGCCTTCTCCCCCGTCTAACCCCATTGTTCGGCGGCAGTGCCGTTCATTCCCCCGTCACAGACCCTTTCGGTGGTGTTAGCGGCTCGAAGGGCGGAACGGGAGGCCGCTCCCTCTGTCGGTTACACTTGTCGCCGAATAACGAAGTGCCAGCCTCGGTTGCTCGATTTGCTGTGAGGTCGAGGTGCCGGGTGTTGTGCCGTTGCTGTTATTTCTTTGACCCAGTTGGGGAGTAATGCCGTTTGAAGATGCACGGTTGAACTTTCGGTGCTCGTGCGTGAGCCGGAACTTGAGAGGAGTGAGTTTGACCGGACCGCCTTCATTGTCCGTGCATTTAGTGCTGCTGGTGCTTTTGGCAGTGCGATCTGTTGAGATGGGCCGTTCGTAGAGCCCTTTGCGCTGAATGAATATTGGATCTGAGATGTTACCTCTAAACTCTCGTGGCATTGTCTCTCCCACACAGTTTTAACGTGAGTTTAATGATAGCACTTGGGCATATTAAAGGAAGTAATGGGAGAGATCGTCACTGCTTGTTGATAGCGGTCAATCATTTAAACCGGTAAAAACTTGACAGGAGCAGTGAAGGGTGTCGAAAAAGGGATGATATGTCTCGCTGGCGAAGGTGTCATCTCTGTGTAAGTAGCTCAACCACCGATCGTGAGAAATGAACTTCATCCATTTGCTTTTCGTGTGATAACAACGGGACTAAGCACCGCTTTAGCTCTGCTGACTGCTGTCTATGCATTCAAACTCCGTCAGACGATATCGAGAAGGAACCCGAGATGATTTCCCCTAAGGGACGTTTCCTTCATAAATTTTAAAGAGGGTTCGTGTAAATCTAGGTGGTGAAGCAACAATATGACTGTGGTTTGTGTGACCAGTGCCCTTTCGCAGCGTTCTCGACTGTCAGGAAACTGTAACATATGGTCGGGACTTCTCATGGTTAAATATTTAGATTCAGATTTTAGTTGCTGATATTGGTGTTGCTTCAGATAGCGTGGAAGGAAATCCCACCGACAATCGTTCGTAAACCCTACCAACAAGTGCGTCGCAGGTATTAAGAGTTGCAATAAATAAATAAATAATTGTCTATCGAACGTAAAATCTAGTGGGTGACAGTATCAATCACTCGACGTAGCGAGATACCGCGAGGAAGTGTCTTTCGAGATGTAAAAGATAGCATTACAAAGCGGTTGGATAAGTGTTGCGCACCCTTTGACAGCTGGGTCGCAGTTCTTTCAATTAAAAAAAAATGAGCGGTATTATTTTCGCGTGTTTTGTTGGGTTGCTGCATGACCTATGTACAGGTGCTTTAATCTTTACCATTTCTGCCACACCACACACGGCTATGAGCAGCCACCTGTAGAACCTCGGTGAACCGCTCTGTCCTTCTGTTAAGGATAAAATGGGACACGGGATAATGAGGAAGTACTATTTAAATATGTCACTGACCTGATGTTTCCTCTACCAGACGTAGTCACTGAGGTGATTTACCCTTTGCGTAATTAGTTGCGGGGTTAACGCAAATTTTATTTGGGGTGTTGACAAGATTATTGTGTCCTTAAATATGTATTTGTTTATGGATTTATCATGAGTGAATGCTCCGTGGCGTCCGGCTCTTGGTATAGTGTTTATTATGGAAAAGCTCGCGGTTGTTGTTCCTGGTTTCGTGTGCGGTATCATACTTTTTTTTTGTTCACACAGCAGTAGGCAGTGCTGGAGCTCGCTGGCGATTAAAAAAAAATTTTCACTGCTTTAATATGTTCAGAGTGTTTGTAAGGCCTGTGTTTTGCCTACTCGCTGATTCCTCAGAGGTGAAGGTGCTGGGAGGTGCTGTTTCTTCTTCCACTGCTATTATCGCATCTTGACTCGTGTTTTACTGTTTGTTCCTTAGAACTAGTAGCTCGCAGGAGCGTACCTCACCACCCGCATTATACCCGGGTAATATGTTAGTCGAACGATCGTACAAAACCTCTTTCCAATATGGACGTGAGGGTGTTGAGGATGCTACCATTGCGTGTACTATATGTCCATCAATGGAAAAAATCCATATTCGTTTTCCTCGCTCAGTTGATGAAATTAAAAGGTCGATTTCCACCTACGTTGCTGTGAATGAAGAGTGCATAAACCTCTATGTGCGGGGATGTGGATGTTTTACCGAGGTTTCTGATGAATCACCGATTGTTGGTGAGTATTACGTGTTGCTGCGGTTGCGTGCAGGGAAGGGTGGTTTCCGGAAGCAGCTTGAAAAAAAGGGTAGAGCGTTTGCTAGATCTAAGAAGCTGCGGAGCTCGACACGACAACAACAAGGAGGCCGATCGGACAAGAATCGCGCCCAACCGATTAAATTGTCGAAGCCTCATTCGGACGATAAGGGTGTTGGTCGAAGAGAGCAGGGGAATACTGTTGCTTCCGCAGTTGATATCAGCATCAGGGATGCGGTTTGTTGTGGAGTCAAGCGACTTGTTGAGGGACTAAGTACTTAAAGTCAGTGAAGTATTTATCTTGCGCTCCAGTAATATTGTATTACCTTACGTTACGGTTCTTCTGTGATGCTTCCCCTTAGGGATAATATGTTTTGCGGATCAGCGAACTGTATTTTGTTTCCAGTTTGCATTTTCTTTGTGAGTAAACATTATTTACTTTCTTCTCTTGTGCTTCATTTTTCTCTTTAAATACATCATGTGTAGCACAGAATACTCTTAGTGTTTGTTCATTTCATGTCCAGAAGTGTTCCGTGGCGGAATACTTGCCCTGAGGCAGTAACCGACATACTGAATCAATTACCTTCTTGCCAGCTTCTACTAGTCAAGCGAGTTGGGCCGACGAGTTTCCTTTTGAGCAAGCGAGACGGGCTGGTCAAGTACAGGACGTCTATCGGTGACCCCCATAGCTGTTCATGTGACGCCTCGCGGGAGCAGTGCATACATGTCGTTTTCGTTTTGTGTAAAGTGTTTTTCTTACCGCGGGAGAATCCTTTAGTATGGCAGCGCTCGCTTGTTGCAGCAGAAATAGACGAAATCCTTAGGTCCGAAAACCGGCTTCGGAATGCCTGGAAGAATGTTGACGACACCCGCAGGGACGTTGCAGTTCCAAGGCCTATTGAAGAAGGTGATGTGTGCCCAATCTGTTTTGAAGAGTTTGGGAACGATACCTCTCTTGATTACTGTGGAGGAGGTTGCGGGAAATATATACATACTCGTTGCTTCAAACAATATAAACGGCACAATCTTGTAGGTCCCTTACGCTGCCCTTATTGCCGGAGCCTTTGGACTAATACGGTGGGTGCTACTAGCAAGAGGTGCAGTGGTTGCAAAAAATATGCGAATGGTTCCTGCTACAAGTGCTTATTTTGTCAAGAGTACTTTCTTTGTTCAGACTGTTTCCACCGTCGAGAAACTCATTCGCATCATCCGTTTTCTTTGGTCGGGACGAGAGAAGTGGCCGAAAGACACGAAGGGAACAGTGCTTTACCCATGCCGGTGTCCAGTGAACCCACCGTTAGCATTCCTGAGGAGCTACATCCTCTCATGTATAGAGAAATAGACCCCGAAGACTACGAAACACTTCTTCGTCTGGACGATCAAAATAGTAAAAGGAAACTGACAGCAGAGGAGTTTTCAGTGCTTCACAGCGAGTGTTGGAGTTCTGGATTACTTACCGACGAGTGTAACATATGCTTAGATACATTTGATGTCACCAGTGGTTGCGTGTGGTTGCCATGCGGTCATTTTTTCCATACATCGTGCGCTCAGAGGTGGCTTACTGAGCACGTAGCAGAATGTCCCATCGATCACATCCCGGTTGTGGTGGACAGAGCCGATGTTCAGTCATTAACAGTGAATTCTTCATCTTCTGCTGCAGTTGCACCTCACATTCTTCGTCCCTCCAGACCTCGGGCTCGTGTGTTGCCGAGACGTCGACTCAACGTTCCGTATAGTTCAGCAACTGTTGGAGTCGAACCTCCAGCTCGGAGAAATGCCGAGAGACAAAGGGGTTCTGATGTATCACTTCCTTTTCTGGAGCTCCAAGCAGTGTCACTAGGTGTCGGACGACGTAGAGGGCGGTACAACGAACAATTCTTTTATGGTACTGTCTGAATGGAATCCCCTTTCCATTGTACTTCGGAAGTATTCAATTCTTTCGTAGTGGTATCCGTACGATGGATACATTGGAAGCAAAGACATTGCGTATGCATTGCTCATCGTGCTCTCTTCCTTTATTTCTGCTCACTTTTGCTTTTCCTTTCCCACCTCTCGTGGTATCATCTTCTTTTTGATATCTTTGTTATTTCCTGAACGTTAGGAAGGAAACATAATGCGCCGTGTATCTTCCCCGAATATTACAATACAATCAGTTCGATGGATCTCCGGTGTCTCACCTCTCCTTTATTTTCCACCGACGACAACGTCAACTACCAACAGAGAAGACCAAATTAACAAAAACACCAATATCGCAATTCAGATGATCAAGAGGTACAAGGGGGAAGTACCTCCCCATTACACTCGAAAATCTAGTGCCACCATAGAGCAGGTGGAGAAAGAAATCGATGCTCTACTTGGTGGTGCAGAAAAACTCCGGAAAACTTCAACAGATGATCAACCTATGGATAAGCTAACGCTTATGGAACGCTGTCTGCGACACGCGCTCTGGTCTTATCACAAGGAGGAAGGGAGATATGACTTTGATCAGATAGGGAGGTGGGTCGTGTACACGCCTGAGGATGAAGTGAAGTTGGCACAGTTGAAGCGCGAAGTGGAAGCGAAGGAAAAACTGGCGGCTTTGCGGAAACGTCGTGAAGAGGAGGGACTTCCGGGAGGCCCCGTCCCCAGGATCAATTGGCCTCAGGAATACAGCTCCTTCATTGATCGCGAACCTGTTGTTGCGAAACGCATTCGCTACGACACTCTCGCATCCACAACGTTGGAGCGCGATGAGAAGCAGATCGAATCCACGTTGCAACAGTACAGGAGGGCCTCCCAGGATAAACGATTGGATGACCTGGTTGATCTCCTTGAGCGCTTTAAGCCGGTACTTGCCCGAGAGGCTATCATGCAGCGCTTGACAATTAAACACCTAGAGGGTCAACTTGGCGTGTGGCGTTACATGGACTGGTGCCCAGAAGTGCGTGATCGGGCCGAACTCGAGGTGGATATAACTGGATGGCAGTGGTGGTCACCTCTTGAGGAGCGGCGGCTGCTTCCAGTGCGTTTGCGCTCCGTGAATGAAGTCCGTGAAATTATGTCCAAAACACAGGCAAAGAAGTCAGCTGAAGCTGCTGAGAGGAATCCAATTGTGACTCAAACAAGCACGGGTGACAACGCTCGCGACCGTTTACTAAAGGAGGTTCTTGCCCTCCAGGCTCGCATTAATCAGCGGGATGAGGTTGAGCCTTCACAAACCGAACAAAAGAAAAAGGCCCATCACTAATGCTGGTGGCCCGGTAATGTTTTGAAGGAAATTTTGGTTGTGCAACGGCCGCCCGACACTTTTATGTTTTGGTAGGAAGCGGGTTCGTAGGATTAGTAGAAAGTGGCATTATGCGTTTTGACGATGCTTTCTTCATGAGTGTTTTCTGAGGAATAATAACTGTATGCGGTCGGATAAAGGGGCAATCACAGGTGCTGCCCGTGTCTTGTATCACCTTCTACTTACCCTATTTCACGCAAAGAGACGCTTGTTGCTGTTGCCCTTTATCCCCTTTGCTTTTCCACAGTTTTCTCTCGGTGTTCAGGCACTCAAAGTACTTAATGGACGCAACGGAGTTAAAGAATAAAGGTAACCAGGAGTTCTCCTCCGGCCGATACAGGGAAGCTGCTGAATTTTTCAGCCAGGCCATCAACTTGGACCCGTCTAATCACGTTCTGTACAGCAACCGTTCCGCATGCTTTGCTTCCCTTCATCAGTATGCACAGGCTTTGAGTGACGCCGAAAAATGTGTTTCCCTGAAGCCTGATTGGGTTAAGGGTTACGTAAGACACGGTGCTGCGCTTCATGGGCTTCGACGGTATGATGAGGCAGCTGCGGTGTATAAAAAGGGTTTGACAGTTGACCCATCGAGCACTGCATGCAGTGAAGGCATTGCTTCTGTGGAGAAGGACAAGGCTGCCTCCGCGATGCAAAACCCCTTTGCAAAATTATTCACTCCGGAGGCCGTGAAAAAAATTCAGTCTCATCGCAAACTATCGCTCTTCATGATGCAACCCGACTACGTACGGATGATCGATGAGGTTATAAAAGATCCTTCTAACATCCAACGGTATCTTGAAGATCAGCGGTTCATGATGACTTGTTTGGTACTTAGCGGGATGAATATTCCTGTAGATGATGATGATGAGGAAGAGGAACGGCCGAAGCCAGAGGCACCTAAGAAAAACGAGGAACCCAAAAAGGCAGCTGCTGTGGAGCTATCTGCAGAAGCTAAGGAAGCACTTCGGGCTAAGGAAGAGGGGAATGCATTGTACAAGCAGCGGAAATTCGATGAGGCCCTGGCAAAGTACGATGAGGCATCTTCCCTGGACCCCACAAACACCGTTTATCTTCTCAACATCACCGCTGTCTTCTACGAGAAAGGAGAGTATGAGCTGTGCATGGAGAAGTGTGAGAATGCGTTGGAGCACGGTCGTGAGAACAAGTGTGACTATACGGTGATTGCCAAACTTATGACGCGGCAGGCGTTGTGCCTCCAGAAACTCAAGCGCTTTGATGAGGCTATCGCACTATTTAAGAAAGCTCTGGTAGAACACCGCAACCCGGATACGCTTGCCAAACTGAATGCTTGTGAGAAGGAGAAAGCAAAATTTGAAGCAGATGCGTACATTGATCCAGCGATAGCTCAAGAGAAGAAAGATGAGGGCAACTCTCTCTTTAAGCAGGACAAATTTCCTGAAGCGGTTGCAGCTTACACTGAATCCATCAAACGCAATCCAATGGAGCATACAACCTACAGCAATCGTGCCGCCGCGTATCTTAAGCTCGGTGCGTATAACGAAGCCCTTGCAGACGCTGAAAAATGCATTGAGATTAAACCTGATTTTGTCAAGGCGCACGCCCGGCGTGGCCATGCATTTTTCTGGACGAAACAATACAATAAGGCCATGCAGGCATACGATGAGGGTCTCAAGTACGACAAAGAAAATGCAGAGTGTAAAGATGGTCGCATGCGTACCATGATGAAGATTCAAGAGATGGCTTCTGGACAATCAGAGGACGGTGATGAGGTTGCGAAGCGTGCTATGGCAGACCCTGAGGTGGCTGCCATCATGCAGGACAGCTACATGCAGCTTGTACTGAATGAGATGCAGCGGGACCCTACACGCATCAAAGACTACATGAGGGATCCAACTCTTGCAAAGAAGATCAACACCCTCGTCTCGGCTGGGATTATCCGTTTCGGCCAGTAGGTGAGTGGGAACGTGCGAAAGAAGCCCAGATGATGCCAGTGGGGTGGTGAAAAAAGACAAAAAACCAATGCTGTCTGGTGCCCTCCCCCTCAACATCTGTGAGCGATGTGGACTCGTGCCTTCTCAAGAACCACGCACCTCCTGCCAGGCGCTGCGGTGCCACGGAGTGCACTTTGTGGTGGTTGTTTTACTTATCTGATAAGCATCAATATTATTATTATTATTACTATTATTATTATTATTACTGTTTGTGTCTTTCTTTCACCTTCTTTTTTATGAAGAGAAAGTTGAATGAACGAATAAGGGTGTGCCCGTTTTTTTGTTACCACAATTGACGTCATCACCCTTGTCGCCTGACTCACACTGACAACGTATAAGCCATCCAGCATCTACTGTGCCTACAATACCGCCACGTTCACGCATCTTGATATTATATTATTCAAATTACGCTACTTTTTTTCTTTTCTACTTCCTCTTGAAACCCACTTTGTGTTTTGCCCAACTCCCGGCGCATAGGTGATCAAGCAATGAATTCGACGAGTACATCAAGTTACGAGCACGATGTTCCCGTTAAGTATATTCGTACTCTTGACGCAAGGCTTTTGCCACCGCGAGTGGGGCATAACTGGCTTGATGCAGCGTTTCGCTCAGTCCAAGGTAAACCGCAGCAACTTGAGGAAGAATTCCGAGGAAAGCGTGCTTTTATGCCACCTGGTGTGTACGACCACACGCCGCCGGAGGGGTTAGGACTCACCGCGCGTCAGCTCATGCAGGCGCTGTCAACACGGAGGAAAGATGGCCCCGCGCCGGACGGGCGGCCAATATTTACCACACTGTCTGATAAGGTGCTTCGTTTTTACGCGTTCTTCTCGGAAAAGGCACCTGAAGGGTGTTGTGAGGAGTACTGGCATCGCTGTGTTGTCATTAATTTTTACCCTGAAGACGATACCGTTCTCATCCAAGAACCCCCAATTCCTAATAGTGGATTACCCGGCGGAACGTTCCTCAAGAGGCAAAAGGTACGTGCGGACCCAAGACAACGAGAGCAATTTCCCAGTGATGAGTTTCTCACGATCAACCATTTCAACGTGGGTTACTCGGTGCGCATCAATTGCGTTGAATTCTTCCTTTATGATTGTGATGCCTTCACACGTGATTTTCTAACCGAAATTGGGGTGGATGTCGGTGAACCGATGCAGTATCCAGATTCTTCGTTCATGTCTCAGTGGAAACATCAGCAGGAGCAAAGAGCAACAACCAATTATGGTATTGTCTCTAATAACTACTATAGAGACGATGCTGTGCGAGCAGCCAGATTTGTACTAGATGCCGGAAAGGTTCTTCGCTTCTATGGTTTACTTGACGAGCGTGACAAGACAACTGGGGGAGCGGTGCGAAAGTTGGAAGTATTATACTTTGTTGAAGACGACTCTATCGCGGTGGTGGAGCGCCCCACGACAAATGAGGCGGTACCAGCATTGTTTCTCTCACGTGGGTGGCTCCCAAAGGCGGGGTCTATTGAGAAGACCCTTGAATTCACTTTTGCACACCGGGTAAACGGTATGAGGGAACCGTACGTGGGGCCTGGGGGCTGCTACACTGCGCGGGATCTTGGGGTAGGGGCCACCATTAACGTTCTTGGAAGAGGTGTCTTCCTTTACGATTGTGACGATTTCACACGTTCGTACTATAAGGAGACTTTTGGAGTGGAGCTTGCTGAAGCTATAGATGGTCTCAGTCAATATGGTCTACCGTCGAAGCCTGACGTTGTGTCTTTTCGGTCGAACGCTACACCAGCTTCTGCTCCTGCCACTGTTGCGCCGAAAGTGGTGGAAACTAATGTCATTATTAAAAAAGGTGATGTACTTCGCTTTTTGCTGCGCCTCTCCGCACCTTGCACGTCAGCGGAGCGTATGCGTCGCTTCACCCTAACACACTACACCGCAACAGGTGATTCAATGGTATATGAGTCTCCCATCAAGAACTCTGGCTACGTTGGTGGTTGCTTTAGTAGTCGATCGCGGATTCCTAACCCCGCAGGTGGACCGGGCGCGTACTACACACATGAGGATTTTAAAGTTGGCAGTATCATTGTGATCAACGCTCACAAATTTGAGGTAATGAACATGGACGAGCACACAGCAAACTTCCTGGCGTGTAAAGGTGAAACTGCTCTGAATGAAGAACAGCTGCGGTTGCTTGTCGATGCATTCCGTCTATTCCTGAGGACGCGATTTCACTCATTCAGAGATGCTTTTCTTGGCTTTGATCGTGACAAGGATAGTGTGATCAGCGTTACGGAGTTCGTGGACCACGTGACCCATTTGCAAATCACAGACAGACGGATGGACGCGCAGGCACTCTTTGATAGCATTTGCCAGAACCCGGAAACAGGTTATCTAACACTGGAAACTTTTGTTGACTGGATAAACCAAAAAGGGTCTGAAAGCTGTGGGGATGCTAAATCGAGTCAGCCTATAAACATAGATGAACGGGCGCTGATGAGGAAAGCTTTGTGTCAACTGTGCGAACGGCTTGAGGCTCGGTGTTTGAACAGCCTTCAAATGTTCAGACTTGCTTCCACTATGCCAAGGGCTTACTCTGGGCGGCGTGCGGATTGCTATTCGCTGACCAATCCGCATCGTGACGCCTATATAACACCTGTGCAACTTCGGCGGTGTATTGAGGAGGTGTTGGGCGGTAACCCGTCGCCTCGTGAGCTTGACGCCTTGCTCTTCTTTTTCTTTCCCGCATTGCCGCCGGAGGAGTACCGTGTTAAGCGGGATATCAGCCTTGAGCATTCACTCGACCTTAAGGCGTTCCAGAAGAAGTATCACGAGATGTGCACACTTCAGCAACTGTCGTAGACTAATATATAAAGGTAGATAGGGTGAAAAGAAGGTCAATATGGTGATGCCACCTGACTTGTTTGCGCCCAGAAGTGGTGCTGACTATGAGTACCAAGAATGTGGCGGTTGAGGAGATGGTTGGTAACAAACTAGAAATGTATATTGCACGTGGCACGTTGTAGACAGCGTTACATCAATCATAATATGTAAATAATAGAGTGAATCGGAGGGGGAACGTGAGGACAGGCAGAGTTTTTGTGGACGCACCGTAGATATTTCAACGTTATTTCTGCAGGACTGCCTATGTGCCTGGCGTGGTTAGCTCATTGTAATATTGAGAATGCGTCTCCTGATCTTGCTCCATTTCCATTTAGGGGGTTATTTGCCTCTCCTCCCATATGTACTCCTTTTGTTTGCCGTGTTGTATTTCTTTCATCTGTATAATCCCCTTTCTCCCCAATTTTGTCATTATTATTACACTATACGATACAATCTTGTTTTGTGTACACATGCTTGTGCTTGTGCAGCGGACACAGATACGGTCACGGTGCTCGGGGTGGCACCAACGCAACAACTCCGAAGTAGTGGGAAGAAATATATTGGATAAAACGTTGGTCAGGAAGAATAAAAACGCTGTGCGCCGACTTGGGTTAAAACACTTGGGTACAATAAAGAAAAAGGGAAAGGGACAACACGGTAACAAAGACGCCAAGTAGCAATAAGGATGAGTAAACCTACCGTTTCGGAGGAACACCATGCAGATGTGATTCGTCAGCACTTAACTGGAATCGAGAACGCGTATTACTACAACCCTGGTAATGAGATGGCGGCGGTACATCCTGCGGAGGGGACTGTGTCCCCGCGGCAGTCACAGGATATTCAGCCAGTTTGCATTGTCGCTGGTAATGGAAACCGCCCACTAGCTGAGGCAGTGGCGCTGCTTCTGGGGATCCCCACACACCAGACTTTAGTGGCCCAACGTGCAAGCGGTGAGGTGAATGTCCGTATATGCGAGAGTGTCCTTGGCGCCGATGTGTACATCATCCAGAGTACTTCGGGAAATGGGCTCATCGACGTTAACACAGCGATTATGGAGCTTCTGCTGCTCGTTCGGAAGATGCGCCTCAGCAATGCGAGACGTGTCACTGCAATAATCCCCTTCTTTTCGTACTCGAAACAGGATCGCAAAAGAAACATCCGCAGCACAATTTCGGCGGCGGCCGTTGCCAACATGCTGACAACCGTTGGGGTGGACCGCGTCACAACACTCGACCTCCATGCAGGGCAAACACAGGGGTTCTTCGGCAACACACCATTGGACAACCTGCAGATGTACCAAGAATTTGCTCAATATCTTCATAGCCAGGTATGGTTTAACAGCAACAATATGACGATTGTAGCACTGAGCGCTGGTAGCGTAGAGCGCGCACGACTTCTAGCCGATACACTCAACATCGATCAAATTGCCACCGTCCTCCTACGGCGCAATGCGAGTGGCACCGTGACTTTGCAGTGCGTGGGAGAGGTGAAAGGCCGCATTTGTGTTGTCGTCGAGGGTATCTGTGACACGGGTGAGGTCCTTGTGAAAACTTCTGAGTTGCTGAACCAACTTGGTGCTACAAAGGTAACGGCTTGTTGCACCCACGGCATTCTCACACCGCCATGCCCTCAGCTGCTAAACGAATGTGATGCTCTAAGCGAAGTTGTTGTGTCTGACTCAATACCACAGGAGGAGCATCAGCGACTTGTCCCCAAATTGAAGGTACTCACTATTGCCCCGCTAATCGCTACTGTCGTGTTCAAACATACCCAAGATGCCAGTTTTGTTCCTTTGTTCGAACAACCCAAGCTTAGGGAGGGAAAGGGATCCGTCGACTCTCCATAAAGTGTTAACTTTTTTTTCCCTTTTCCACTGTGTCGATGTTGATAGGTATAAGGGAGGTGGATGCTCAGTGGCGAGTGTTTCGTGGGAATTTATGTGTAGGTCGCTTTTTTTGACCGCGGTACGCTCTCCAGTGTTGATTTAATTTGTTTTCGTAAGACGAAAATTTGTTATAATTAACGAGAAGGGAAAGCAAAAAACGAAGGAGTCTCAGCACGAGCACACGCATGCTATAGGCGGTACGGTTGGTCCTTCGTCTAATTATCGACGTGTTTTTTTTTACATTCGCCACGGGATAGAAGGGGAAAAGTGAGCAGTTAAGGCGCATTATGTGCATTGAAAGTACTCCTAATTCCCTTCACTGTGGGTGATGTTTGGTAACACCGCGTACTTCTTACTTGCCCTTATCTTCTTTTTCACGAACATTTGGTTTTGATTCTCTTTTCCCATTTTGTTTTCCCTCATGTATGATTATATATCATGTGTATATAGGGCTCACAGAGTTTTCTTTGAATAAGATAGAAACCGCCTAAAGGGGCAGTTGATATTATTATCTTGTACTGTTGCAGCGCAACCGCTGAAGATCATCTTTTGTTTTTTGAAAAAAACACACACACACACACAAGTGCACTCAGGTGCACGTTTCATAGACATAATTCTGTCAAGTGGAAAAGGTTGTGTGAGCCGAACCTCGCAACCCATAGAAGAGAGTGTGAAGGAAAATGTTGACGCTCCGTGAACTAGACCCTTCCGAACTGGAAGATGAAGCGCACCTGAGGCGCTTCGAACAATGTCGTTGCGAGGTTATGCGCGTGTCCAGTAGCCGTCTTCTCCCTGAATGTATTGCTCTGACCACAAAAGGCGGTTTTGTACAACTCGTCAACGTTTCCACGGGAGCGTTTCGTGTTTTCCTTACACACCTGGGAAATATGCCGTTGGAGTCACAACTTCGTTGCTTTTCCCTTGCCCCCTCCCTCTACGCTACCAAAGGTGCCCACTCGCTGCTCTACTCACTTGCGTACTCGAACGAACTCCTGCTGGCTGATATGGAGCAAGGTACTGTGAGTGTTCTTGCAACCTTCCAAAGCCGCCCCAGTGTTGTGTATTGTGATGGTGATTACATTGTGTGCGGGGAGGGCTCTGGGCAAGTAACCCTGTGGCGGTCACCTAGTGCCACAGATGGTGATGCGACGATTGAGTGGCGCAGGTCTGTATTCACAGACACGGTGGTATGTATTACACTACAGCGTGCATACGTGGTCTGTTCATCTGTAGACCAACACTCCTACGTGCTATCCCTCCGTGGAGGGGACATCATCGCAAAACTTGCGCAAGGCCCAGAGGCGGCGGTTTCGCTGCAGTCTGTTACAACTTCACAACTAAGCGGAGGTTTCATGTTACTCTGTCTTCCGACCGTACTGACTGTTTATGCTCCACCGAACAAAGAGGTTGCAGCACCCCCTTGTCCCACCGACGGTACCGTGTGGGACTGCTCGAATTCAGTACAACTAGACACGCAGATAAACTGTTTAAGTTGCTGTGTTGGCCTCATAGCCTGCGGAACAGCTTCCGGCGTTGTAATCCTCATGACTATGGATGAAACAGGCCGTGAGGTGGTGGAGCGAGTAAGGTTCAACGTTGGGTTTGCTGTCGTTTGTGTTCAGTTGTTTGACGACGACACCCTGGTGGTTGTAACCTCCTCTGGCGATGTATGGAAGTGGACCACCACGGACTTGCTTCCTGAGGAGCCAGCATGTGATTTGAGCGGTGAGGAAGAACTTCCCGAGCCTAATGTGCAACCGCCTACCGCCACGTCTGCGGCACCCAGGCCAACACATGAATCAATGGGTCTGGACAACCCTCAGATTGTTCAAGTAACTTCCAGTGAGGTTGTTAACCCAGGATATCTTAATGAGTGCGGAAAAGAGGAGGAGGAGGAGATTACTATAATGATGGACGATGAATCTCATCCTCTGCCGTCTCGCGTATCAACCCTTCCCTCCAGACACCCAGTGAACCTTCGCACACATTGTCGGGAAGGTAGCGACAATAAGAATGTTGGGGATTACCAGGAAATTTTTGACACACCAAATGAGGTGCTTGCTCATATGGCTGAGTGTTCTGGAGATAGAAGTGATCATATGCCGACGTGCGCTCGAACCAGGTCACCATCGGGCACGGTTACAGAGTCCGAAACCTTTTCTGATGATGGCAGCTCGTGTTCTAGTCGATCGAGCTCACCGAGCAGCGTCAGCGTCGCTGGGTATGCGACCGCAGATGTAGCGGCCGACCGCATCACCAATGGGGCAATTCAGAGCTCACCACCCAGCGAACAGAACCTTCGCTCAATCAGTCGTGATGCTGCGGGTGACTTTGCCGTTGATGTGGATGCGACGCTGACCTCCAGTCCCGGGACTTGTGCTTGTCCACCTGTCTTGGAGGCCGGACTGACAACTGCTGACGCAGTTGCTGTTGCTGCCTGCAACGAAGTAACTGAGCGTGGAGGTGAGGTGTGCTCTCCCACAAGGTATACACTGACGCACACCCTGGACAAGGTGTTACGTGCTGTTGATGTAGTCCCGCCGTTAACGATCAAGGGGTTGTGCGCGGGAAGGCGTATGGACCCGCGCAAGGCCAAACTTATTGCTGAGACCGACTGCCATGAAGAGCCAGCCCCGGGACCGGAGAAGCAAAGTTCACAAATGTTGATGGATTATCGTGAAGGGCTGGAGGACACGCCCTTTGACTATGCGGCGTACGCTGGGGCCCACCCACTAAAGACCGAGGCTCTTAAATACAGATACCCCGTGCGAATGCCGGTGTATAGTACACGCGCTCAACTGTTCACTCCTTCCACGGAACTGCGCGTGACCAACATCAAAGGAAATAGCGAAGAAAACAATATGGAGGTCAATCGGAAGAAAGAAAGCCGACAAGACCACAATGATCAGCAAGAGAATGTCACGAATTTTACCATTGCCGATGATCTCATGAACGCCACGTACGGAAGACTCACACGGCGAAAAGATCCCCTGCTTGAGGAAGAGCGACAGCTTGGGGGACCCGATATTCGTCGCCACTCTTGCGGTGGATTACTGTGTGGGACCGTGGATCCTAATGGAACTGTGCTTTTTCAGGAATTTCGCGTGCAGCCCAGTCCTCCTGGTCTACTTCTTTTACCAATGCCACTCCCCCCGACGCCCACAGTCTTTTAATATGATTCCATAGAGTGGAATAAGATGAACGTGCATCGTTTGATGCGGTTTGTTGTCATTTTTCTTTTTTTAAAAAGTGAAGAGGTGCTGCGTGACAGCGACGTGTGGAGGGATAGTTGAACTGTCATCGCCTTCTTTTGCATCTTATTGCTTCATTTCCCTCCGGAATAACTTTTTTTTTTCGCTTTGATATGAGTATAGGGCGCCATAAAATAAGCGAGACGTACCCCGTTGTGGGGTGTGCTTGGTTGTTTTGAGGGATGCCAGCAGGTAGTGATGACGAATTGCAGCAAGTTGTGCAGCTCACCTTTCGACAGAGGCATGAGGAGGTACTGGCATGTGAGGCTGTGGTAGTTATTGGTCGGAGAAGACCTTTTAAGACACCGAGACCGCGTTTGTTAGCACTGTGTCGTCCATTTTCTGCTGCAGCTCCCACCGGATCGCCGACGTCGAATGCAACGCTTAACGTTGTTCAGGTAGGTGCGGAGCAGGCAACTAATATCAAATTAGTGTTTGGTGTAGCCCGTCTCGTGGATATTGCGCAAGAGGAAGGTTTTGACGCAACGTTCAATTTTGGAAGCAGCGGCTTGCTCTCAGTTAGGTTTGGATCGTATATTCAACGCCAGATGTTTGTCTCCGCCGTAAGGAGCGTCCTGCGTGACGTTCAGCTTCTGACCCCTGGTGCTACAACTGATCACGATGGTGTGCAGGCGCTTCTCCTGGACGAGGTTGGTGCTGCAACCGAACATAATATTGTAGCGCATGTGAAAAGCCAAAGGCGGGTAAAGCATCGTGCGCTTACTACGGAGGATGAACAGCAGTTGCAAGCGCTCCTGGGGCCACATAGTTTCGATGACATTCGTGCTACCGAAAAACTGTTGTCTACACACCAGAAAAAAGCGGAGCTGCTATCCGTGAATGACCTTGTGATTTCTGCTTGTGCGTGGGAGGAAGTGCGTGAACACATTTCGAGCATCATGGAGGATGTGGGGGAGATGGAAGCACGTATTGCACAGTACTCCAAGTGCATTCTTTCCCAGAAGGAACAGCTGCAGAGAATTGAGCATCAACACAACACCCTACAACGGAAACAACAGAACCTTCACAAACTGCAGGAGCAGCTACAAGTAGTCAGAGGGCAGCTTAACTTACCACCACAGGTTACAGCGTTGCTCCAACGGGTGGGCGAAGCACGCAGCGAGGATTTGGAAGAATTCCTCTCTAACGAAAGCAATGTGCGTCGCTTATCCGACGCCGTAGGGCTCATCACGTCACTTCTGCAGAACACAAAACTCGAGTCAGATTACCCTATTGCTTTAGTAGCCGCTCGCCGTGCGTTCTTCGCTGAGCAGCGCCGTGCGATTGCTCACCGTACCAAGACGTATATATTAGATGCTATTAGTCGTCACGAAAAGTTATATCTTACTGACCCCCGGCGATTTAGCACGAAAAATCAACTAATATGGAAAATGCACTTGGGAGTTACGAACATGATGACGAGTTTTCAGGAACTTATCAAAACCTTGAGGTACGTGGATTTTGAGGGGTTCATCGCGGTCTTACGCCGCTACCGGGTGTGCATGCAGCGCGTTTACGCCCGAGAAATGCAGAACTTTTTTAAGTACCTTCGTGGGCAACTTAAAAAGGTCGGTTCGCATAGACCGTTTCTCATTGGGGTGCGTGACTCTTCCGATGGGATTGTTTTCTCCGGGTCGGAATCGACAAGGTCGGAGACTCCACATCGGCGAGGTAGTTTGGCGAACAGTGATGGTTTGCGGTGGACACCAACATGCAGCCCTCTAGGTTACCCGCATTCGTTTTGCCACATGAGCGGCAGCTTCAGCAGGTTAAACATTAGCGCACCCACTGAAGGCCAGTTGTTTGTTGACTTACCCGTTGCGTGTGACGATACGCTTCGGCTCTACGACCCGATACACACACAAGCCGCCAATGTGGGTCATAATTCTCCAACTCCAGCTCCGTCGCTGCTCGCTCCCACTGTCAGTAGAACAAACGGCCAATTAAAACCTGATGTAGCATTTGCTATGACACTAGAGGCGGCTTTCTGTATGGTCCTACAGGAGGAGGACACTTTGCGGCGTTGCTTCGGTTTAGTGGAGGGGCGTGAAGAGTGTTCCAAAGGTGAAGAAAATCACCATGATTTTGCCCCCTCAGCTAGTGACGCTCTATCAAATGTTCCTGAGTCAGATAAAGCCGGACTGCTGCGCGAGTCCCTTTTGGAGCTTTTTGGTGGCGATAAAGTGGTCCAATTTTATTCTGGTGCTTTGAACACAGCGGCACCCAGTGCCAAGCATAGCGAGAAAGATGATGTACCATCCGCAAGAGTGGATGTTGATTGTGATACCACCACTGCCGACAAGAACGAAGGAAAAGTGTGTACCAAGTTGGAAAAGGGGCAGGAAGATGCCCAAAAGGGGTGCTATTTGCAGAAAGAATTGGTTGATCTTGTGCAGTACATTGGCGAGCGATGTGATAGACTGAATGCGTTGCCCGCCATGGTTATGATCAAGGCCTATCGTCGTGAAGGCACACCCACTGCTTCGAGCTCTTTCTGCCAATCGATACTGCAGGCCCTCGAACCAATTGTAGCATCACTAATTTCACAAAGCATCATGGAGCAGACGGCGTCGATAAAGACGTGCGTGCGGCGGTATGTCGTTGATCCGTCTGGTTTGCTTAGTTGTTTTTCAGGGTTACCAACTCTTGTGCAAAGACTAGAAACAATGCACGATTCCCTCCCGGTAGCAGTACGTACCCACAGCGAGTACGCTTCGGTTGTACTGACCCTCGTGGACCAGTGCTTCGAATCCCTTAACTGCATTACAAATCTTGCCAAGTCAGAGGCCAATTATGAGGTAAAATTAAGCAGGTTGGAATGCATTGTGCGCCGTGCAAACCGTATTTTCAATGCTGGTGGTGAAAATGCAAAGTCTGCGGAGCACGGTTTTCTTCAACAGTACCGCCACCAAGCTTTTTTCTGTCTCTTTTATGAATCACTTCATCCCATGTCTAACGCGGTGGAGCTTCTGAGGGAGAGGTACGACTCTTCGTGTGCTCTGCGTGACCGCTACCGTGAACTGTATCTGACACGTGCAGTACTTGTGAAGGAATTCCCTGAATTTGGTCCCTTTACACTTGTTGCTGAGGATCTGGCCCAGGTGCACACTCCGGATGACTTACGCAGCCATGCCGCTTTTTCTGTGAGCGCTTTACAGCTTTTACTCACCTCACTACCGGAGGAAATACGCTCCGGAATTCCGGCAAGCAGCGGGAGAATGAAGAAACATTTTCTACGTGATGTTGCTCGACGTAAAAATGAAGTGGCCCTTCACTGTACATTGCTCCAAAGAGCGTGGAGTGACTTTAGCGCGATGTTTCTGCAGAAGTTTGATTTCCTCGAGTCTATATTGCAGTGGTCGATGTACGCCAATCTAAACTTGGATATCAAGCGGCACGAGGTTGTCCAACTGCTGCGGGCTGTCTAAGTATTTATATGTAACACCTTGCTTTTTATCACCGCTGCAAGCGGTTTGGTGCGTTGCATTGTGTGCGGTTGATTGCCATCCCATATCTGCCTGTTTTAACGTTGTAGGGGGGTGCCGATGTTTGTCAGCGCCAAGTGCCACTTGGATGGTAAGGTTGTTATCGTGCAACACGGGAACCGGTCTTGCCCCAGTATATGTGGATTGGTGTTTGATGGTATCGTATCAACTGTATGGGAAACTAACAATACTTGTAGTTACTGTAGTTTTTGAGTTTCGGCAGTGAGAGTCCTCCAGCGGGAAAGCGGGCGGATGGTTTCCGAGCTCCTCTGAAGTTGCCTGATCTGGACATAGTGCAAAAGAGCAGTGAAAAAAAGAAAAGGGAGAATTAAAAGGATAGATTTGTGTGCACCGCAGGGGAAAGCAATGGAAGTACATGCAGCAACACCAACTTTGTTACAATTGTTTAAAAGTGTAATTTTGTGCGCCCGTATGCGTGTGGGCGCACTGTAATTTTCTGAAGTGTGTTATGAGAGTATGAGATGCGCGTGTGATCGGCGATGAGCTCGCACGCTGAAGTTCGGTTGGGTGCTTCTTTTTGATTTCAGAGAGAAAGGTGGGTCGAGAAGAGGTGGAGGTAACGTAACGGAGCCTTAACTCCGATGGTGTTCGACCTCCTCTTTCCTTTTTGACGTAAGCACTGCGCGCGTGTACAATCATGTGTGTGCATGTGTGCTCTCTTCCTCAACATCTGTTTGCTAGTGTGTAGTTGGCCTTCTCGTTGCTCCTTTATGCGAAGGTAATTTCTTGAAGTTGTTCGCTCCTTGCTTCTTAACCTTTCCGTTACTTGTCAATTGTGCTGTCACTTTTCGACTATTTTCTCTGGATAATTGTCCCCCTAAATTTTCCTCTTTCCTTCTAACTATTTAATATTACCCCAGTGGTAGTGGAAACGGTTTCAGTGTTGGACAATGTCAAGGTCGCGAAATATCGTTGCCATGCCCCCGTCCACTAAAGTTCAGAATAGTGTTGAGTTTTCTCTAAGGCAGAGACTGTTTGACACACAGAAATTAGCGCAAATGCGCCTGCAGAGAGTCATGGAGTTGAAAGATGAGGTCGCTCGCCTGCGCGAATTACTTGGCAACTTGAGGGGCGGCGAAGAAGGTGACGACCCTGCTTCACCGCAGCGGATCAGGTCGCCCATCAAATCAACGATTCGGCGGGAAAAATTTTCTCTGGGAGAGCAAGGTGGAAGGATTGCCACTGCAGTTGCCAGCCGCCGGGGGAGGTCGAATGAAGCGGCTGCCCAGCGTGACATCATTGTTACCGTGGGCGCGGGAAGTAGGCGCCGCGGTAACCTTACACCCACCCGGGGGGCTACATCCCCTAAGGGGTCAGATAAGGCCCGCCCCATGGTGTTAAAAATAACTAGGGACCCCTCTCCGTATGCACGGACTGCTCGTGCTTCTAATTGCAGCGGTGGTGACCCATTGGGGCTCTTTCACACCAGCTTTCAGTTGGCACACGGTAAGGGTGCAACAAACATACGGCGACTCCGGCCAACGCGGCGTTCATTGGTAACGGGGACTACCAGTGCGAACTCGCCCGAGCGGCGTTTGGGTCGCCGCTCCCCCACGAGGTTGCCACTGTCAAACCCAATGGGAGAGCACCTTAGCACCTCCGCCTCCATATCGTGCCGCGGCTTACATTCACCCACCGCGCGACAGAGGGCATGATGATGTGAGAACAATATTGGTAGCTAAAGAACGCAGATCGGCGAGCGCAGGCTGAGATAATACCTCGGATCATCCCTTATAAAAAAGCAAGGGAATTAGTTATAAGTGATATGCATGGTTAAAATGCTGTGAGGTTGCGGATGGTATGACAGTTGTCCGAAGCTGCGGTCATTACGAGATCTTATTTGTTTCTTGGTGGTCCAACAGCTTTCCTTCTTCTCGTTTCGCAAACTAAGTGAACACCCGAGGGTTGACAGTGTTTTTCGATACCCGTCAGTACCTCCGTGTGGCAGTCAGAGATGTGAAAGTATAGTGGGGCATTTTCGGATGTATATGGAATGGCTGATTCAACAAAACCGAAAGGCTTCCCAACTGTACGATGTAGAATAAACTGGTTACAAAGGCACAATGTGCGAAGGGTTAAATAAAAAAGGAGGACCGACACCAGCGTCAGCGTCAGCTGCGGTAGAGGCCTGCGGCACGCCAAAGGGTTAGGGTTTGGGGAAAATAACTTGTGTTTTCTTTTTTTTGGAAACAACCCAACAGTATGATAACTGACAGACACCCAGTTGGTGCGTTGTTACTAACTCTGCGATCACTATCCCCTCGACTCCGCTTTTCTTTTTTTTTTTTGTGTCCTATTACTCCTTTATCGTGTATCTTTCTTAATGGTAAAAACAGAGTATTTCTTGGCTTCCACCGAAGATTGCTCATACAGGGTAACTCTCTTGAGAAGCAGTTTGTGCAAGTCATGTTGCGGTGCAGCTGGTTTTTGCACTCAGGGTTTCGAATCCCCACAGGTGAAGAGATTGATGGCCAGATTCTTGTGAATCGTTTTAGCAGGAGGCGAGGCAAAGGTGGGTGGATCCCGCGTGCTATCACTGCGACCCGGTTGCAGGGGTGGGTTGCAATTGCTGGTATCCTTGTAGGTGCTGCGGTTTTTATTGGACCATGGTTTATCGATGAATATCGTGAAATGTTGGGTTACAAGTTCGTGCCGGAGCCGCCGTCAAGCATGCCACGCATGTCAACGCAGTGGTGGGAAAATGAATGGCGTAAGGGGAACCCACTTTGGCGGGCTGGTGAGAGTACTGTCGATTTCTACACTGGCGCATTCGACTTTGTGCGTAATGTCACAGGTCGCACTTTGTACGATGCGACCGCGTTCAAACTCTTACAGAAATCGTCACAGAAACCGTTGCGGCCGCGTGCATTGGTGCCGCTATGCGGCGACTCACCAATTATAAAGGAACTAGCAGTGCGCGGCTTTGAAGTGGATGCGATTGATGCATCGGAAACGGCTATGCGATCTTGCGTGGAGCGGACGGAACGCGCTCTTCCTCAAGATGCATACGACCGGATCCATCTTCACTGGAAAGACGTGTTTTCACCGGAGTTATGGAATGGTTCACTCAAAAGTGTGAAGTTTGATTTCATATACGAGCGTCAAGGAATGACTTCGCTTAACCGCGATCAACGCGAAGACTACGCACTTTTGTTGAAGCAGGCTCTAGCTGATGATGGCGTGATGTACGTAGAGGGGATATTTCGCACAGGGAGAGTGAAAGGGAATAAAATACGAGGTCCACCTTACTCTCTCTCACGGCGTGAGCTCCAACAACTTTTCCCAGCTGATGACGGGTACGTGGTACAGTGTGAGGAGACGAACGACGCTATGACTAAGCTTAGCCGTGAAGACAAGGTGCTGCAACGTGTACCTAAGGAGTTGTATGTTACTCCTTTTCATTGTGCAATATTTCGCTCGAGGAGTTTAAATCCGGGGGGTGTGTCCACATAGTTAATGAAAGCTTCTGAAGTGGAGCTCAGTCCCTGGTAGTTCGTTTGTGGGGTGACGAGCGAGTTGCGGCGGATCTACCAAAGTATGAGACGATGATGGATGTGACGACCACGTTACCTCATTTTCGTCGTGACTTTTTTTTTGTTAATATCTCTTTTCTGCGTACGCTATCTCATGAACAGGAACACCGACACGCTCCCATTTTTCTCTCATGATCATTGTTTCTTGATTTGCACATTGAGATCAAGGAAGTAGCTGTACCGGAAGAATGCGGAGCGCGTTGCGTCGGTGTATTCTGCGCCATCAAGGTTGCCTTCGAATGAAGCAGTCCCTTTCCGCTTTTCCTACTGTTGTGACTGGTATGACCCGCCATCAAGGCAACTCTCTCATTGGCACAACTCATGGAGCGGAGTTATCCCTGGCGGGTGATCCACAGAGTGTATCGCACCTCTCTGCTCGCAATATAGCAACAGAGGCCCTGCAAATGAAAAAACTGCACCAGGAGCGCGGTGGAAATCCCATGTTAGCGCAGCAGGCACGCCGTGTGCTTTTCGCCACATCGATAGCGGGTCAAAACCTCGACGCTCGTTCAGTCGCTTTGTTGCTGAATACTGCCGTTTACTTTGGTATGGAGAGTGATGCAAAGTTAGTGAGGGAGTGCATCGACTACTGTTTGAAAAACGACAAACTTATAACAGTGGACGTGCTGCCTATCGTCGTTACCGCTTGTGCGACACTGAAGTCGCGTGACGCGCGTGAAGTTATTGAAATGCAAGCACAGAAAGCCGCTCGCAATGCCAAATTTCTTGATGCTAAGGATGTAACGAATATTATAAGCGCCTTCTCGAAGACAGGTATTAATCACGAAAAACTCTTTGCTTTCCTATCGCGGCGGGTGCAAACACTCGCCCGCGTAGGTGAGTTCGAGGCGGCACATTTAGTTATACTTGCCAACGCCTTCTCGCGGCTACGTTACCGAGATAAATTCCTTTTTGGTGCCATCGCCCGCCGAGCGATGTCGTTACGGGAACGTGTAACTGTAAATGAGTTGGTGCCTCTCATCGTGGCATTCTCTAAAATTGGGTTGAAGGATCCGAAACTAAGCAAGAGGTTCGCCACCAAGGCCATGGAGTACGTCGATCAAATGAATGCCGAACAGGTTGCAAGCATGTTCATGGCTTTTGCTTACTTTGGCATCCGTTACGATCAGCTCTTTGGTGTTCTTACGAACCGCGCGGTGGAGCTTATTGATGAATTTAACGCGCAGTACATCAGTACAACCCTCAATGCGTTCCAGCGCATTGGCATTAATAACCCTGAGTTATTTGACAACTTAGCAGAGCGTGCGCTTGCTGTAGTACAAGACCACGACGCGCGGGATATTTCCAAAACAGTTACCGCACTTGCACACTTTGGGCTGAAGGACGAAGAGCTATTTAAGCGGCTTGCCTCTCACGCTGCCAGCATTGCGGACCAGTTTGATGCCATGGGCCTTGTGAATACCGCCCACGCCTTTGCCCGCACAAATTTTCTTCAACAGGATATGGCTGTTGCGCTCTCAGAGCGCAGCGTGTACGTGTGCCGCTTACTGGATGCAGGGGAGACGCGCCGACTCTTGTGGGCACTAGCTAAATTTCAAGTACGCGATCCAAAGATATTAACACCTGTGTTTAACCGCTGTCTCGCCCTGCACTACGACTTCTTTGCGGATCCAACGGGTAGCGAAGAAATTGAGGAGATTTTCGACTTTTATGGCCCTAACTTCTGTCCCCCGTTGTACCAGTTGTATATTTCCCGTGGGTCTACACCGCAAGCATAATTATCTGACGCAACAGACCTGTGATTTGGAATTATTGAGGAGAAACTCGTAAATGCAGCTGTTGTGAACATAATTCACGACTTGGTATGTTCGTGACGATGGCGCCCATACGAAAGCAAAAACAACGGACAACTGTTTTCGAACACGATTCTGTGAATGTCAGGTGGTATTTAGTGGGGCTCGTGTGGGTGTTTCCCATTCCTTTCTTCAAGGTTCCCAATCTTTTATCTACCTTGCTTTTGTACGGGCGTATGCGCGTGACGCACTGTCCAACACAAATGCTAATTCCTCTCGGAGGTATTCTAGTATTTTCCTCTTTGCCTCATTTCCTACCAAAGCAAAGATGAAATGAAAAAAAAAAGAGAAGGAAGGATACCAGAGGGTAATATCAGCAGTCAGGGGGGAGGGGGTTACTTGGTGTGGTGTTGGTAGTGTTTTCATTACTTCGTTGTTCGCGCTTCCAGACTGATTAGAGATGGTGTCTCGAAATAGCGCGGTCACTTGTTTGTGCACCTTTTAGTCCCTGGTATTTGCAGTGAGACGGTTGGAGTGGCTTTCGAAGTAGGTGTGTTCGAGGAAAGTGTGGCTCAAAAGGAAGGGAGTTCGGTAGTGCCACCCTGGCTCTAACGAAAAAAAAATTATGGAGGGTACAGGCGGTACTGGCAATCTACCGCACTTTGGATGAGTGAATTGTGGGGGCCGCACGCGTTTGCCTCTAAAAGGTCATTAAACCACTGCTGCTTCTGCTATCTTTTTTTTGTTTTAAAACCAGTGGTGATTTTCTTTCTTGAAACACACACGTTCTTTTTCCCTCACGTCTCATTTACACGCATGTGGAGGTACCCTCCAGCATATCTTTTAGTGCCATGCTGAACAACAAGAAAGAAAACACGGATGAACAAGCCGGCATGACTGTGCGGCAGCGGCTGCGGCAGAAGCGTGAGTTGGAGGAAAAACGAAAGTTTGGGCTTGCTCCGCTTTGTGTGGACGCGGTGTCGGGTCAGGAGATTAGCCCCAACGTGCCTCACCTCATATCTCAAGCACCATGGTACTACGGCAGTACCGGACCAACACTCGAACATCAGCGGCAGAAGAATGTGGAGGCTATTGAAGCTCTGAATGATCAGCGCGACGCCGTTAAGGTGTTTGATAAGCCGAAAACATATGTGGCTGGTGCGTGCGGCAATTGCGGCAGCGTCACTCACAAGACGCATGAATGCTATAAACCACGGAAAAAAGTCGGCGCAATGTATAGCGGCAAGGTAACGGGTGTTAGTATGTCGGTAGAATGTGTGGAAAAAAATTACGCGCAAAAACGTGACAGGTACGCGATGGGCATTGGGGTTGACTTACTTCAAAGTATGAACCAGGATGGCGGTGTAGCAGATCAAGAAGATCAGGGTGGGCATAATGATGGAAGTGGAGGAGAGAAGCGATCGAAACTCGAGGATGTTTTTGCTTCGAAGACAGCGGTTTCTGGCGGTGGCGGTGGTGTGGCAATTAAGGAACTACCGAAGCACTTGCATAACCTGGACGATGATGGACTCTTCTTTGATCCCAAGACGGGTTCGATGCGCGGCAATCCCAACGCAGCTGATCCCACGAAAATATTTCAAGGCGATCTGCAGCGCTACCGATCGGGAGATTATTACACCTACCTTGAAATGCAACTTCGTTTTCTCAAGGGGGAGTCTTCATCTTTCGTGGACTTTAGGTTGGACGAACAACTCCAAAAAGAAAAGCAGCAACAAACCATTGGCAGCAGTGGTGGTAACCCCAGCGGCGGTGGTGAGAGTGTGGGAGAAACGGCTCATGACAGACTGGTACGTTCCCTTTACGGTGATTCTACTCTTGTTTCCTCTGGGAACGCGCAGAAAATGAGAGAAGCTCTTGCTGCGGCTTCGGCGTACACCAGCTGTTCAGCACCAGATGAAGATACACTCGCCACTAGCGCGCCATCATCATCTCATGCTTTAGGCCCGGCAACGCGAAATGGCCACTTGTATGTTTACGGAAGCTATTTTGATACAAAAGAATTTAGGTGGGGCTACAAATGCTGCAAGCGTCTGGGGAGGGAAGCAGAGGCATGTAAGATGGAAAAGGCTTCGACAACAAAGGAACTCGAGTAGGCCGTCATCGCTGGCCCCCTTATTGTTGTGATGCTGAACTTTAATCGGATGGAAATACTTATACAAATGGCCTTTGACCCCGCATCTTTTACAATTTTCCAAGCGCAAACTGACCCTTCTTCCTCGTGGGTAAGTTACTGAAGTGTGGATGATTAACGACAGGGTATTCTTACGGCTCCTGACTCGGCAATTTCAACATTACAAACTCTCTAGGACCTTCGTAAGCTGTTTGTGTTCGTTTTCCCTCTTACCGTGCGACGATCTCTCACATCTTTCCCTTTCTTAATTATCAATTTAACTTCTTATGTGTGCGTTTAGGTTGCTGCCTTGTTGGAAGTGGATTCTATTTTTTTTTTTTTTTGGGGGGTCGAAGAAGGGTATAGGGAATAGAGCGTGCTTATACGAAAACATACACAAAGCAAGGAAAAAGTGTGTAGGAATCAGCGGCATCAACAGGACTGTTGCTTGGGAAGGCGAAAAGGCAGTTGCAGAGTAAGCGATGCATCTCTACTTAACCAAGCGAGTAGCCATCCCTTCAACAGTGGCTGTCACAGCAGTTGCGTGGAACGAGGAACAGGGATGGCTGGCAGTGGGTGGAAAAGGTGGTTTGCTCAAAGTGTTGAAAATTGATGGCGGCGGATCGCAGCGCGGTGGACTCGCAATGAATCAAACACTCGAAGGGCACGAAACTGACGTGTCGGTGGTAGCATGGAACCACCAGTACCGCAAACTTACTTCCAGTGACGCTGGGGGGCAAATTATTGTATGGATGCTTCACAAGGGAATGTGGTTGGAGGAGATGATCAACAACCGCAATAAGAGCACTGTGCGTGACCTCGCATGGAGTGTGGACGGCACAAAGGTGTGCATTGTCTATGAAGATGGGGCCGTCATTCTTGGTGGTGTGGATGGCAACCGTCTGTGGGGAAAAGACTTGAAGTGTGAACTTACCAATGTTACATGGAGCCCCGATGATCGCTATATCCTCTTCGGTACCAAGTCTGGAGACGTGCAGATGCACGACAGTGCTACTGGCCACCTTGTAAATCAAGTGGCCATTACACATCAGGCTAATAAAGTGCCACTCGCTGGGTTAGAATGGAGTTCTGCATGGGTCGACAGGCCGGAACCACTTCCCTCATTGGCGGTATGCTACAAGAACGGCCGCTTACATTTGCTACGCGGCATAACAGACCATGAAGCCCGCGTTGTTGAAGCTGGGATCAACGTCACGGGAATCGCTTGGAATCCGCAAGGGACAATGCTTGCAGTATGTGGTGTACCCGCCACTGGTGGTGCATCTGGGGATGGAGGTACGTCGGCGCAGGGAGGCGCCACCGGGGGAGATGCGGGGGCAGATGGCTCCGCCTCCTCGGTGCTGACACTGATTTACAATGGTGACGGAGTTCATATGCGGACACTACGTATGAATGGTAAGTTCTGCGGCGGTATCACCTGGGAGGGCGACGGTTTGCGCGTTGCCGTCGCAGTTGATGCTGCCATGTACTTTGCGAACGTACGATGTGACTACAAATACGCTTACTTCCACAAAACAGTTGTCTTTGCATACAACCGCCCCGACCGCACAGACAGCAGCGTAATGTTTTGGAACACGAGGAACAACGAGCGCGTCATTCGCCACATACGTGGGCTACTTCATATACATGCTTGCAGGAATGCGTGCCTGATTGTCAATGCCCCAGGTGAAGAGCGTTGCTGCATTGTGCAACTCGTGAATGCCATTGGGTGTCCTATTGAGTCGAGGATGTTGGATATGGAGCCAATCGTGAGCGGTTTGAACTCCTCTCACGTGGTTGTCGCAGACGAGGAGAACATTTACATCTGGCAGTTCCGCGATCCGTCCGTCGTGGTGGACGCCCTTGATCCTGTTTCTGTGCAGATGAGCCGCCGCGAAACCCACGACCGGGTCGTGCACGTCGATGATTTTGTACGGGCTGATACACCTTCTGCCCTCACTACGCAAACAGCTCTAACGAATGATCTTATCTGCACCGTGTGTCTTAGTGAAGACTTTCTGTTCGTGGCTCGCGAATCGGGATTGCTACAGCTGTACCGCTTTAACCCTCTGCAGTTGGTTGGGAAAGCTGTTCTGCCGTGCCGTCCACAGAGCATTGCGGTTAACTGTAACTCCACGCGTCTTGTTTTAATTGATGTCGTTGGTGTAATGCGCATGTTTCACATCGACCCAACAACGATGTCTCTCGCTCCGAGTAAACTAGTTCCCCAACCCGGTTTTGAGCGGAAGGACGTGTGGAATGTCCAGTGGGCACAGGATGATCCCGAGATGCTCGCTGTTATGGAAAGGTCTCGCCTCCACATATATCACGGCACGGAGTCGGAAGAGCCGATTACCTGCAGTACCCACATATGCAAGTTCCGATCGCTAAAGGTCCGGTCACTGCTGTTGGATGAGTTAAAACAGGACCCGGAGAGGCCTCGAAGGGAGTATGTTATCGATCATGACACACGTGCACTTCGGGATGCGCGGGAGGTAATGCAGACCGCATCAACAAGAGACGCGTTACGATACATGGACGAACACTCGCACCCAAAGCTGTGGTCTCTTTTTGCTGAGCACGCCCTCGCGCAACTGGACTTCGACAGCGCAGAACTTGCGTTTATCCGTTGTGGAGACTACCCAGCGATTCAGTTTGTTAAGCGTATCAAAACACTGGACGATCCACAGAAGCAACGCGCTGAGATTCACACCTATTACCATCGCTTTGACCAGGCGGAAAAGATATACAAGGACATTGACCGTAAAGACCTTGCCCTGGAGCTGCGTTACCGCCTTGGCGACTGGTTCCGTGTCGTGCAGTTAGTTCAGGAAGGTGGTGGTGATGAGTCCCACATGAGGCGGGCGTGGGAGAACATTGGCGACTTCTATGCCGACCGGCAGAAATGGACCAAAGCGGCTCAGTACTACTCGCAGAGCCAGCAGCTACATAAGCTCGCCCACATACTTTTCCTGCAGGAGGATTACGATCTCCTCGTGCAACTCATCCAGAACGCCGAACACGATCGTGAGCTTTTATTGAAGTTAGGTGAAATGCTTCTTTCCGTTGGCCTCGGTGAAGAGGCATTGCGCGCATATTTGGCAGCTGGTGAACCTCGCCTGGCCGTGGAGAGCTGCACGCAATTAAATCAATGGGACTGCGTTATGGCTGTTGCGGAGGAGTACAAACTGACGGACGTTAGCAAACAGTTGGGCCGGCACGCTACGCGGCTTGTTGACAGCGGTCGCCTTTCTGAAGCTATTGGGTTGTACCGCAAGGCCGGGCAGCACGACGAGGCGGCGCGGTTGCTTGCGGGACTTGGGCAGCGCGCAGCCACAACTAATCCACTTAGTGCAAAGAAGTTTTATGTGTTGTCTGCACTGGAAGTGGAGAAGTACCGAAAGAAAAAAATGACGCTCAGTGGAAACGGCACAGCAGCTGTTGAGGCGTTGTTAGACGTAGAACAAAGTGGAAAGGGCCAAGAGCGGGCGTTTGATGCGGCGTGGCGTGGTGCAGAGGCATACCACTTCTTCCTGCTTTGTCAGCAACACATATTGAATAGGAATCTTGTTTACGCACTAAATGTAGCCATGCGGTTAATGGATTATGATGATATCATAAGTCCTGTTGACAGTTATAGCCTTATTGCGCTTACGGCATACCTGGCTAAAAACTACAGCATTTGCAGTAAGGCCTTTACTCGTTTGGAGGCAGCGGAGCAAATGGATGAGCAGAGTCAATCAGAAGGGGGTGAAGCGAGGGGTGCTGTGCAACTACAAATGATGGATATGATAGCGGACCTTGATGTTTCTTGCCGTACCAAAGTTGGACATGGCGTTGGTCCGGCAGGTGGTGGGGCCGGGGGCGTTAGTGGCACTACTCGTCTCGATGGTACTACAACCTCTTTACAGCTGACAAATCCGTCAAAGGGTGCCGTGTCTGCCATACAAATGACTTATCCAACCGTCACGTTGACGGAACCTCGTCGTCGCTTTGCGGATCTCGCCAGCAAAATATTCACTCAACATAAGCCGGAAGATAACTTTATTGACCGTGTGAAATGTCATAAGTGTGAGGCTCACAATAAAGAATGGGCATCTGCCTGTGTGCGCTGTCAGCAGCCATTCCACGTTTGCATATATTCCGGTCGTAGCATTACTTCAGAAGAGTTCTGGCAGTGTAGTGTGTGTCACCACCGACTTCTTGACGTGGAAACCGACCGCTTCCGTAACTGCCCGTTATGTCACACACCTCTTCGTCACTAGTTTCAGAGATTTGTAGGGGTTAGAGGAGAAGCAAGCTTTTAAAATTGTCTCTAGAATGTGTTTGCTTCCTCACACACAGTTTACATTTCCTTTCCATACTGGAAGGCCCCGCAGGCGTATTGAACCATTTGCCTTCTATTCCTCTTTCCACTGTTTGATTGCTTGCTTATATGCTCAACTCGTGTGCCCCACTGCGCTGTTCAATTTTTCTTTTACCATTATGTTTCTCCAGCTGATGGTGTTGGTGCTCGTCGAGGTTTTGCCGTGTGGGGTACGAAGAAGTGGGGATGTGTTGTGTACGTTACCGTTGTTTTTGTTGTTGTGTTGGGGAGTGGGGAAGGCGTTTATTGGGAGAAAAAAGAAATGCCTCGAGCACGAGCCGTCTCGGCCCTGGAGCATATGCATCAAAAGGCTGATAATATTAATATCTATGTGCATGAATGTACAAACAAGTGAAATTTATGCGCAATGAACAAAACCTCTGCATCGAAAGAATAGATCAATGGAGACCAATGGGTGTGAGAAGTGATGCAACTAGCGCGCGCATGCACAACCTTACAAGTTTCTTTTCGTTGGATAACTATCCGAGCGAAGTGAGGTATGAATAAATAAATGCATATATAGAGAAAGGAGAAGGAAATAATATTGGGCAAGTGATGAGGGCTGAGAATTTTGTTCGTGCGCGTTGAAGAGAGAAAGAGTTGGTTGCATCTTTTCTCACCACGTAGACATTTTTTCCTTTTTTTTGTTTGCCTCTGAATATTGAATTTTGCTTCGTTTCGCCTGTGCGAGCGTGTGATCATACTGTTGGAAGTGCCATGGTGCCGACTATATATAGTTTCGTTATGTTCCAACCCCTCACCATTGCATCAATATTTGCTCCGTCCACTGATCTTAACATGGTGAACAATGGCAAATGTTGCGGATGGCACTGATGGAGAGGTGATTAGTGGTCGCGGGTGGAAATGGTTTGACAGAAAAGGTGGAGCATCAGAAGGAAAAAGTCGCAGTTTTCAAAGAAAAAGCTGTCATGAGGACCGTACATCCCTTGCCAAAGTACATACGAAACCCGTTTCTCTGTTTCGCATTCTTTTTTTTCTTCCTTTTTCAAGATACATCAAAAAGGTTTCTTTCCTCTTGTTCTGTTTTTGTGCAATGTTCCTCTGTGTAAGTTTGTCCCTTCCGTTTTCCGACTCTGATTTACCGACAGCGCCCTTTTGTTCTTCCCTACTTCATATGCGTACGCTTGTGCGCGTTTCCGCCCACCGTGACAGGCACAAAGGAAGTGGAACTCATTGCAGTTTTGTTACTTGGCTGTTATCAACGTAGCCGTACGAGTGCGGCACAGCTACCGGCGCCGTTATAAGGCGTAATACTACGGCAAGCTGTTGCGCAGAAGGAAGGCGCATTGAAGTGGAGAACCAAAACATCGTTTGATCAAACGTGGATTGAATGCTACGTCGAACGCGTTTTATTTGTGTGGGCGCGAAGCACTTCTTTAGAACAGATGGCCAACCGTATCAACCGTACACAATAAAGTCGCTCTTCCTTTTTGGCTTTATTGCCTCTACGGCATTCCTTTCTGTTTTCACCGTGAAGGAAACGAAAAAGGCTGGGCCACTGGAGCTTCCCGATGAGCTTGAGGACGAGCGGCGCCGGAGGAATGACCCTCGACGACCACCCTGGCCGCTGCTGCATCAACGCAGTGTTCTTTTGCGAGAGGGGAAGGCACCACACGACGACCTTCTACTTCTGTGGGAACAAACACGCCATTATTATCCTGCAGACTGGCTCGTGCCTCTAGAGATAACACAGGTATTGAAGTACACAAGCGGGGCATACCTGCAAAATTATGTACCGGATCCCGACCAGTTGCGTAAGGAGGTACTGATGCAACTGTTGAATATTCAGTATGGACGGGTGAGGGACCCAAATGGGGGTAGACTCAACCGAGATGTGAAGGAAATTATCGCAATGGCAATTGAGGATTTGGAGAACATGGACCTCAGTCCCGGCACAGAACCGGCGCTAGTGCCGACGCACACCTAAGCGCGGAGTGCAAACAAAAAAAAAACAGCAACACAAAGTGAGAGTTACGTAGTGTTTTTCTCTTTTTTTTTTTTCGGTTCCTTGTCACTGAAACTTATACATGTTACTTTCCCCCCTTTTTGACTTTAATGCCGGACGTCTTGTGGTCGAGTGCCATTTTTTTTTTCTTTTCGTGATTACATGACCATGTTTTGTAGCTTGACCCCTCTTTATCTATCTCGATGTGGATGTGTTGGACTCTATCAAAACTGGGTGTGGTGAAGATCACTGATTATGGAGTGTGAATGGCGATTTTACCTTGAAGACTCAAACACGGTGCTCATTTCCATCGGTTGGGTTCCGCTGCCCAGTGGGCACATGTGCTGCTGCGCAGGTGGGTGGAGCCACGGGACACCGACGATATGATGATAAATGTTGATAAGAAGAAGAGGAGGGAGCGGGGCACAGTTGGAGGCACGACCTTTTTTGTTTTGCAGTTCGAAACTCGACCATTTTGGTAAAGAGCCCGCAGCTGAAAAGCTAAATGGGCTGAGTGACCGGTATCAAGTCTAGTTAATTATTACTGTTGCCACTTTTTGGGGAATAAAATTACGCGATTTCGGTGCTACCGTCGTTGAGCGCCTAAGAGCGGGCGAGATGTTGGGAAAGGTGTGCACGGGGTTATTTTTTCGAAGTTTGTTTGGCGGTAGATATTTTGCGTCTCCTTTTAGAGGTTGTTTCTGTCTCTGCCTTTGTGGGCTCTCTACTTTTATTGCTCTTTTTTTTTTCGTTCTGATCTTTCGTTTAACCTGGTCATCATGCATTGAAGTGTTGACAAGCCGGTGACCAAAGAGGCAGGCTACGGAAAGCTGGAGAATAGCTGGCTATTACAGTAGCAGTGGCTAAAAAAAAAGTTGTAAGGCGTATACTATATCATGGCGGCTAAAGGAAAGTCAACACAAAGGCGTTCTGCCACCGGTGGTGCTAATTCCAAAGGTGCTTCCGCTAAAATTTCTCCAGTAAAGAAGTCAACAGCGAGAAAAGGACAGCAAAAGACAACCAAGAAAACACCTGTGGTAACCAAGCCAGTGCCTACCAAAACAACTGCGGCGGCGGGGGTGAAAAAGAAAGTTGATGCTGCTGTAACCACGCAAGCGCCGGTGACAGGGGGGAAGCGGGAGCGATTTCTTCGGAAGGGACGCGGCGTTGTCGACGTGCACTCGGGCAAAGTGGACACTTGCCATGTGTACGAGAGAGACGGCACCGTGTTTCAGTTTACACTGAATCAAACAAACATATCGAGTAATAACAATAAGTTCTACATAACTCAACTACTTGAGGATGACGCGCGCAAAAATTACTTTATCTTTGCGCGGTGGGGCCGTGTGGGCGCTGTGGGGCAATACATGTTGGAACCGTACTTGGATGCGCGCAGTGCGGAGCAGGACTTTTGTTCCAAGTTCCGCGAGAAGACACGCAATGACTGGGTCGACCGTGGACGTTTCAAAAAGGTTCCCGGGAAGTATGAGTACATGGAGGTTGACTATGGGGAAGATGATGACGATGACGCTGGTGGGGAAAAGCCGGGGAAGAAGAAAAAAGCGGAGAAACCGGTGAGAGAGTCAAAGTTACCCAAAGAAGTTCAAGATTTGATGCGACTCATTGGGTGCAGGGAGTCGATGTCGCAGGTGCTCCGAGAGCTGGAGGTGGACACCGAACGAATGCCATTGGGGAAAATATCGAAGGCGCAGATCCTGCGCGCCTACGAAGTACTGAAGGAAATCGAGAAGAAGCTTAAGCGGCCACTGAAACAACTGGAGGAACTGTCCAGTCGCTTTTATACGCTAATACCTCACGCGTTTGGCACCAGGCGGCCTCCAGTCATCAATACAGTTGATGTGGTTCGGCAGAAAAGGGAGATGCTGGAAACACTGGCTGAGTTGGAGGTTGCGTCAACACTCGTGGACATGAAAGACGATGAGGCCTTGCATCCGTTGGACAATATCTACAGAAAGATGAAGTGTGCGATCCAGCCACTAAAACCGCAAAGCGAGGTATACAAACGTATTGTCCAGTATGTTCGCAACACTCAAGGACCTACCCACGACGCATATACCCTTCAGGTGGTGGAAGTCTTTACACTGCGGCGGGAGGACGAAGAGGAGCGATACAAACCGTTCAAGAAAATGGACAATCGCCAAATGCTGTGGCACGGCTCACGTATTACAAACTTCCTTGGTATCCTTTCACAAGGGCTTCGGATCGCACCTCCGGAGGCTCCCTGCACTGGATATATGTTTGGGAAGGGGATATACCTCTCCGATGTGTGCTCCAAGTCTGCGAATTATTGCCATCCACCACGTGACACTAATACGGGCCTTTTGCTACTCTGTGAAGTAGCGCTAGGGAAGCAGAAGGAGTATGAAAATGCACACTACATGTTAGAACCAGAGAAAGGAACAAACTCCACCAAGGGTGTTGGACGCATGTATCCCGATCCTAAAGGGGCGGAAGTTGTGAAAGGTGTGCTGTGGCCAAAGGGATGCATCAAGGAGGATTCGCGCTCCACTTCTTTAATATACCCTGAACACATCATATATGACGTCCGTCAATGCGTGTTGAGATATCTAGTTCGTGTTTCTTTTGAGTATAAATAGTGGTTACACCGGTTTTGACAAGTGGGGGATGCCATCATCCCTTTCCTCTCTTCATTTTTATCTCGTGCTCTGGAGACAGTAGTGGACAGACTGCAGCCCAAAGTATAAAGAAGTTCAGGCGCCACGTGCATAACCTTGCGACTGCGGCCCCTTGCTCTTAACATCCCGAAGAAGAGAAGAATCTTGTGTTGGACGTCGCACATGCCTTCGTTTTGTTTTCGTTTGCATTGTTACTTTCATAATATTGTGTGCCAGGTTTTGACGATTGCGTATGACAAACCCCCAATAGTTTGTTCCCACCCTCGCTTCGTATCTATTTTTTTTTTGTATTTTTCACCTGACTTACAGTTCACACCCTTATGTCTTTGCATTGCCATCGGTGATGGTTTTATGTATGGCTAGCGGTGCCTAGCGTTGGCTTGTGAACGGGAGAGGGAGGTGTTTGCCCCATCCTCCCTAAATTATCCATCTAAACCGGCGTATGATGTTTTTTTGTTTTTACCTTTTTTCAGATTCTTTCGTCATTGTGAACCACTGTAGGTGTCGTCTGCCTTATAGCATGCCTTATGTTGGGTGAGGATTTCCTAGTCTCTGTGGAGCACACAAAATGCGCAGTGGCGCCAAAACTGTTGGCGGAAAGTGAGGAGGGTTGGCATAAGTGGTAAGTGATACTGGAAATGGCTAGAAGTTGAAAAAAACACAGGAGATCTTTTCCCTCCTGATTAGTACTATTACTTAACTTATTCAGTGCGTTTCCTTGTGATCGTTTACGCTTTTCATTTTCACCTTCTTGTGAATTGATCGAAAGATATATAGTTACAGGATGGCGTCGGTTGTCAGCCCTCTGAAGGGGACTTCCGTCAATCTTCCCTGGAAATTGTTGGTTGCGGCTGCGCAACCATACCAAACACTTTCAGGCCCAGCGCTGTCAGTCAACTTTCTCCAGCAACCGACCCTTATGCCATTTCAGCAGTTTCCTCTTCATCACGCTGGCATCCCGGGATTGTACTTCCACTCACTCCTGCACAGCCTAGCTGAGTTTGCAACAACACCGCGGCCGGTGCGAGACAACCACGTGAAAATGCTGCATGCGCCAATGGAAGACTTCTGGCAGAGGGTTGGAGTTCTAAATTGTGCGTATTACACGTTCTTTACGCCTTTTAGCGGACAGCATCCAGCACTTGGGGCTGTTGAATTGTCGTTATCGCCACAGCGCAAGCAAAGGGATGTGCGCTTAACCCTTTACAATGGAGTGTACCAACCCATTGCCACAATGATATGCACAGGAGAAGCTGATGATCCTTCTTGCAACATTCCGTCGCAGCATGACGCTTTAGCGTGGCCGAAGCCGCATAGCTGTCTTGATGGAGATGCGTTTGGTGCGTCGCTAATTGGAAATGTGTCAAAGCTTTCCGATGGCTGCTTCATGCAGGAAGCACTCTTTACAAACAGTAGTGAGTCTGAGGAGGACGTGGTGCCGCCGTGGCGGGTGGACAGGTGTGTAGCAGATTTCTGCCGTTCTCTAGCAGTGGCAGGATTCCTCGCACCGCATGTTCCTAGTGGAAAACAATGTCACTTTACCATCGCTGCTCAACAGACCTTGGCACATGATGATGTCATGAGTGGGGAATCGGTTGTTGTTGTGACTGCCGCCCCCCGTGTATTCGCCAAGTATCGAATGCCCCCGTGGCGTCATCAAATTGGTCTACCTCTGTTTGGACCTGGTGTGTATCCGCTCTGTGTGGCACTTCGTGTGGAGATGAGGCAGAAGGGATACACGGTTAATTCGGGAACGTACTTCCTTATGGACACGGGGTTGAGTGTGTGAGGTGCGGTACGGTACGGGCATTGGCGCATGCACATGTGGGGGAATGTGTGTGCAATTATCCGCAGGCGATTGTCACAGCCCCCCTTTTTCCCCACGTTCATGTCTTCATCTCTCAGTGCTCGTGTAATGACTGTGACTCGTAAACACTGTTCTCCGTTTTTATTTTAATTCTCTTTGTTACTCTCTTACGTAGGTGAAGTGCGGTCCCCTTCGTTTGATTGACTACTGGTGAGATTCGTATCGGCAAAATCAAGGGACTTGAAAGGAACTAGCAGAAGCAATTAGTGCAGAGGGTAGTGCACTCTTTCCATTCAATTCTGGACATTTTTCTGCCTCAACACCCCACAGCAGGTTGCTTTGTGGTGTTGCTGTGTTACCGATAATCTCAGTGAGTAGAGTAGGAAGGAGGAGTATATACAGCGAAGGGTACATTACATCGGATTCGGCACCCGCACGGAGCCAAATAGCAAATCATCACAAGAAAGGTGTTTGTAGGGAGAGGTACAACACACCTGTAAAGTATTCGTTCATTAGGTGCTGTCCCCCATGGCTAAGAAAAAGAAGTCCAAACGGGGCGTAGAAGTAAAGGACATCAGCAACTTTCAGTATGGATACCGTGCGGATTCGTCCAACGCGGTACGTACTCCTGTGGCAACTCGGAGAGTTCCTGTTGATCCTGCTGTTTTGAAACGCGCATACATTTTGCACAACTTCCAGTTTGTGCTCCGGCATGACGCTCAGCAACTCAGAGCTGTCCCTGGTTTGCCGCAGAGGCCACACCAGGTAACTGAAGCCCTTCGACTGAGTGGTACAACGCCCCCGTGGGATCTCATTATTGCAGTGGTGGCACGGGGGACGTGGGAGGAGTTTCACTGCCCGGTGTGCCTGGAGGAGCCACAGGCAGCGCGTATCACGAGTTGTGGCCATGTCTTTTGCTTGGTTTGTGTACTGCAGTACATTTCTAGGCGAAAAGCGGAGAGCAAGCAGCGGACTTGTCCAGTGTGCAGCAACTTTATTACCGTGGCCTCCCTACGGCCCTGTATGGTCAGGTTGGTAGAACCGCCATCCGTGGGTGCCAGGGCTTCTTTCACCATGCTGAAGCGTAAAGGAGACTCTTGTATCTTGCTTCGGCAAGATGATCCCTGCTGGAAGGAAACGACTCTTACCGATGACGAACTCCGTCTTCCATTCTACGGTGAGCCGTCCGCAACATACAGTAGGTACGTCATCTCCACGGAAAGCGGCGAAGCTACATTGCGTGAGGACGAATGCACAGCAATAACGAGGCAAATAAGTATGCTTGAGGCGCAGCCAAGGCCGTTTACATCATTTGATGATGACTTACTTAAAAGGGCCGAAGACGCTCTCCGACTTACCCTGCAGGGAGTTCCACAGCAACAATCGGCGGGTGAAACTCGCTCTTCCCCTCCTCTTGCTCCTAAAACACCGGGTACGGAAACAAACATGGCTTATGAATTTTATGGGGAGACCGACGGGCAGGCGTATTACATGCATCCCATCACATACAAAATGTTGTGTGTGGATGCTGAGGCCCGTAACTCGCCTCTCCGCAACGTTGTAGAGGCTCCGGTAGAGGAGATTACGACGTTTACGCAGGACGAGGCATCCAGGAAACGCTACAGAGTTTTTGCTCACGTACCACTTCATGCAACAATAAAGTTGTGTCTTCTTGACCTGAGCGACATTGTTCTTGCGTCCACAATGAAGATTTTCGAACCAACACTTGCACGGCTGCGGAAGTCACGGCAACTTCGGGAATCGAGTATTAGCAGCAGTACCGAAGATTCTACGTGGCAGGAGTACCTCCGACGCTACCGCACTGATTGGCGGGGTGAGGCAGAGAGAACTTTGGAGGATATGAGCCCGATGTCGGAATTTATGATGTCGGAGATGTCTGCAGATTTCGAGCGTCTACCAGCACTTGAACTCTCCCCATCCGATGGTACTCCGCCCCTTGGTCCCGTGCCGCAAGCATCAGCGGGAAGGGAAACACCCGGAGGAGGTTGCTGGAAGACCGGCAACTCTCTCCAGCTTTTCTCTTCACCTCCAGTGCGCCCCGTTGTGCCTACATGGGGTGGGCACGGCTTCAATCCAAACAAACCATCGTCGAACGTGTCTCTAGCTGAGGGGCGGAAGAGGTAACATGAAGGGCTGCAATATTTTATTGGGGCGTGCATTTCCGTAAAAAGAAAAAAAATTAAATCAAGTAATGCCAATAACACATTTCTGTGGCGCAGTTTTATGGTTGCCGAGGAAAAGAGGCATAGAGCTAAAGATGCCCTCCACACACACACACACGTATACATCTATATATATATATATATATATATAT